>NC_059208.1:58956410-59011410 GCF_020615455.1 Coregonus clupeaformis | reverse complement strand
CAGTACCCAAATCAGTCTGCTCAGTACCCAAATCAGTCTACTCAGTACCCAAATCAGTCTACTCAGTACCCAAATCAGTCTACTCAGTACCCAAATCAGTTT
The DNA here is from genome assembly GCF_020615455.1 of Coregonus clupeaformis. Lineage (NCBI taxonomy): Eukaryota > Metazoa > Chordata > Actinopteri > Salmoniformes > Salmonidae > Coregonus > Coregonus clupeaformis. The sequence goes on along the minus strand of NC_059208.1, from coordinate 59,011,308 downwards.
GCTCAGTACCCAAATCAGTCTGCTCAGTACCCAAATCAGTCTACTCAGTACCCAAATCAGTCTACTCAGTACCCAAATCAGTCTACTCAGTACCCAAATCAGTCTACTCAGTACCCAAATCAGTCTGCTCAGTACCCAAATCAGTCTACTCAGTACCCAAATCAGTCTACTCAGTACCCAAATCAGTCTACTCAGTACCCAAATCAGTCTGCTCACTACCCAAATCAGTCTACTCAGTACCCAAATCAGTCTACTCAGTACCCAAATCAATCTACTCAGTACCCAAATCAATCTACTCAGTACCCAAATCAGTCTACTCAGTACCCAAATCAGTCTACTCAGTACCCAAATCAGTCTACTCAGTACCCAAATCAGTCTACTCAGTACCCAAATCAGTTTGCTCAGTACCCAAATCAATCTACTCAGTACCCAAATCAGTCTACTCAGTACCCAAATCAGTCTACTCAGTACCCAAATCAGTCTACTCAGTACCCAAATCAGTCTGCTCAGTACCCAAATCAGTCTGCTCAGTACCCAAATCAGTCTACTCAGTACCCAAATCAGTCTACTCAGTACCCAAATCAGTCTACTCAGTACCCAAATCAGTCTACTCAGTACCCAAATCAGTCTACTCAGTACCCAAATCAGTCTACTCAGTGCCCAAATCAATCTACTCAGTACCCAAATCAGTCTACTCAGTACCCAAATCAGTCTACTCAGTACCCAAATCAGTCTACTCAGTACCCAAATCAGTCTACTCAGTACCCAAATCAGTCTACTCAGTACCCAAATCAGTCTACTCAGTACCCAAATCAGTCTGCTCAGTACCCAAATCAATCTACTCAGTACCCAAATCAGTCTACTCAGTACCCAAATCAGTCTACTCAGTACCCAAATCAGTCTACTCAGTACCCAAATCAGTCTGCTCACTACCCAAATCAGTCTACTCAGTACCCAAATCAGTCTACTCAGTGCCCAAATCAATCTACTCAGTACCCAAATCAGTCTACTCAGTACCCAAATCAGTCTACTCAGTACCCAAATCAGTCTACTCAGTACCCAAATCAGTCTACTCAGTACCCAAATCAGTCTACTCAGTACCCAAATCAGTCTACTCAGTACCCAAATCAGTCTGCTCAGTACCCAAATCAATCTACTCAGTACCCAAATCAGTCTACTCAGTACCCAAATCAGTCTACTCAGTACCCAAATCAGTCTACTCAGTACCCAAATCAGTCTGCTCAGTACCCAAATCAGTCTGCTCAGTACCCAAATCAGTCTACTCAGTACCCAAATCAGTCTACTCAGTACCCAAATCAGTCTACTCAGTATCCAAATCAGTCTACTCAGTACCCAAATCAGTCTGCTCAGTACCCAAATCAGTCTACTCAGTACCCAAATCAGTCTACTCAGTACCCAAATCAGTCTGTTCAGTACCCAAATCAGTCTACTCAGTACCCAAGTGCTTTTTTCCAAAAGTCGTCCTCAGAGTTTTCAGGCTCCAAAACATCCACGTTGTATTGTTTTCCTTCTGGAATAGTGTTCAATACACACAGTAGGTTAGCTAGCTAAATATAGCTACTGAAACAGACTATGTCGTTTTGCTGTGTTTTGGGGAAGAACGTTGTTTGCGTCCATCAGCTAGATAGCTGTTTTATGACCAGTCCAGAGCTTGGGGAAGAGGGGAAGCGGGGAAGAGGGGAAGAGGGGAAGAGGGGAAGAGGGGAAGAGTGTCTGACCAGTCCAGAGCTTGGGGAAGAGGGGAAGAGTGGAAGAGGGAAAGAGGGGAAGAGGGGAAGAGTGTCTGACCAGTCCAGAGCTTGGGGAAGAGGGGAAGTGTGTCTGACCAGTCCAGAGCTTGGGGAAGAGGGGAAGAGTGGAAGAGGGGAAGAGGGGAAGAGGGGAAGAGTGTCTGACCAGTCCAGAGCTTGGGGAAGAGGGGAAGAGTGGAAGAGGGGAAGAGGGGAAGAGTGTCTGACCAGTCCAGAGCTTGGGGAAGAGGGGAAGAGGGGAAGAGGGGAAGAGTGTCTGACCAGTCCAGAGCTTGGGGAAGAGGGGAAGAGTGGAAGAGGGGAAGAGGGGAAGAGGGGAAGAGTGTCTGACCAGTCCAGAGCTTGGGGAAGAGGGGAAGAGTGGAAGAGGGGAAGAGGGGAAGAGGGGAAGAGGGGAAGAGGGGAAGAGGGGAAGAGTGTCTGACCAGTCCAGAGCGGGGAAGTGGGGAAGAGTGGAAGAGGGGAAGAGGGGAAGAGGGGAAGAGTGTCTGACCAGTCCAGAGCTTGGGGAAGAGGGGAAGTGTGTCTGACCAGTCCAGAGCTTGGGGAAGAGGGGAAGAGTGGAAGAGGGGAAGAGGGGAAGAGGGGAAGAGTGTCTGACCAGTCCAGAGCTTGGGGAAGAGGGGAAGAGTGGAAGAGGGGAAGAGGGGAAGAGGGGAAGAGGGGAAGAGGGGAAGAGGGGAAGAGTGTCTGACCAGTCCAGAGCGGGGAAGAGGGGAAGAGTGGAAGAGGGGAAGAGGGGAAGAGGGGAAGAGTGTCTGACCAGTCCAGAGCGGGGAAGAGGGGAAGAGGGGAAGAGTGTCTGACCAGTCCAGAGCTTGGGGAAGAGGGGAAGAGTGGAAGAGGGGAAGAGGGGAAGAGGGGAAGAGTGTCTGACCAGTCCAGAGCTTGGGGAAGAGGGGAAGAGTGGAAGAGTGGAAGAGGGGAAGAGGAATAGAGGGGAAGAGGGGAAGTGGGGAAGAGTGTCTGACCAGTCCAGAGCTTGGGGAAGAGGGGAAGAGTGTCTGACCAGTCCAGAGCGGGGAAGAGGGGAAGAGGGGAAGAGTGTCTGACCAGTCCAGAGCTTGGGGAAGAGGGGAAGAGGGGAAGAGGGGAAGAGGGGAAGTGGGGAAGAGTGTCTGACCAGTCCAGAGCTTGGGGAAGAGGGGAAGAGTGGAAGAGGGGAAGAGGGGAAGAGGGGAAGTGTGTCTGACCAGTCCAGAGCTTGGGGAAGAGGGGAAGAGTGGAAGAGGGGAAGAGGGGAAGAGGGGAAGAGGGGAAGAGGGGAAGAGGGGAAGAGGGGAAGAGTGTCTGACCAGTCCAGAGCTTGGGGAAGAGGGAAAGAGTGTCTGACCAGTCTATATTTTGGGGAAGAGGGGAAGAGTGGAAGAGGGGAAGAGTGTCTGACCAGTCCAGAGCTTGGGGAAGAGGGAAAGAGTGTCTGACCAGTCCAGAGCTTGGGGAAGAGGGGAAGAGTGGAAGAGGGGAAGAGGGGAAGAGGGGAAGAGTGTCTGACCAGTCCAGAGCTTGGGGAAGAGGGGAAGTGTGTCTGACCAGTCCAGAGCTTGGGGAAGAGGGGAAGAGTGGAAGAGGGGAAGAGGGGAAGAGGGGAAGAGGGGAAGAGGGGAAGAGGGGAAGAGTGTCTGACCAGTCCAGAGCTTGGGGAAGAGGGGAAGTGTGTCTGACCAGTCCAGAGCTTGGGGAAGAGGGGAAGAGGGGAAGAGTGGAAGAGGGGAAGAGGGGAAGAGTGTCTGACCAGTCCAGAGCTTGGGGAAGAGGGGAAGAGTGGAAGAGGGGAAGAGTGTCTGACCAGTCCAGAGCGGGGAAGAGGGGAAGACACTCTTCCCCTCTTCCCCAAGACGAACACACAACACGAACACGCAGGAGTGCTCAGTAAGCTGTGATATCCCACCACAACACGAACACGCAGGAGTGCTCAGTAAGCTGTGATATCCCACCACAACACACACAGCACAGTCACAGTGGTGTGACATTCAGTAGTGGGATAAGGTTAGGGTAGGGTTGTTACATTCAGCAGTGGGATAAGGTTAGGGTAGGGTTGTTATATTCAGTAGTGGGATAAGGTTAGGGTAGGGTTGTTATATTCAGTAGTGGGATAAGGTTAGGGTAGGGTTGTTACATTCAGTAGTGGGATAAGGTTAGGGTAGGGTTGTTACATTCAGCAGTGGGATAAGGTTAGGGTAGGGTTGTTACATTCAGTAGTGGGATAAGGTTAGGGTAGGGTTGTTATATTCAGTAGTGGGATAAGGTTAGGGTAGGGTTGTTATATTCAGTAGTGGGATAAGGTTAGGGTAGGGTTGTTACATTCAGTAGTGGGATAAGGTTAGGGTAGGGTTGTTACGTTCAGTAGTGGGATAAGGTTAGGGTAGGGTTGTTATATTCAGTAGTGGGATAAGGTTAGGGTAGGGTTGTTACATTCAGTAGTGGGATAAGGTTAGGGTAGGGTTGTTATATTCAGTAGTGGGATAAGGTTAGGGTAGGGTTGTTACATTCAGTAGTGGGATAAGGTTAGGGTAGGGTTGTTACATTCAGTAGTGGGATAAGGTTAGGGTAGGGTTGTTATATTCAGTAGTGGGATAAGGTTAAGGTAGGGTTGTTACATTCAGTAGTGGGATAAGGTTAGGGTAGGGTTGTTACATTCAGCAGTGGGATAAGGTTAGGGTAGGGTTGTTACATTCAGTAGTGGGATAAGGTTAGGGTAGGGTTGTTACATTCAGTAGTGGGATAAGGTTAGGGTAGGGTTGTTATATTCAGTAGTGGGATAAGGTTAGGGTAGGGTTGTTACATTCAGTAGTGGGATAAGGTTAGGGTAGGGTTGTTACATTCAGTAGTGGGATAAGGTTAGGGTAGGGTGTTATATTCAGTAGTGGGATAAGGTTAGGGTAGGGTTGTTACATTCAGTAGTGGGATAAGGTTAGGGTAGGGTTGTTACATTCAGCAGTGGGATAAAGTTAGGGTAGGGTTGTTACATTCAGTAGTGGGATAAGGTTAGGGTAGGGTTGTTACATTCAGTAGTGGGATAAGGTTAGGGTAGGGTTGTTACATTCAATAGTGGGATAAGGTTAGGGTAGGGTTGTTACATTCAGTAGTGGGATAAGGTTAGGGTAGGGTTGTTACATTCAGTAGTGGGATAAGGTTAGGGTAGGGTTGTTACATTCAGTAGTGGGATAAGGTTAGGGTAGGGTTGTTACATTCAGTAGTGGGATAAGGTTAGGGTAGGGTTGTTACATTCAGTAGTGGGATAAGGTTAGGGTAGGGTTGTTACATTCAGTAGTGGGATAAGGTTAGGGTAGGGTTGTTACATTCAGTAGTGGGATAAGGTTAGGGTAGGGTTGTTATATTCAGTAGTGGGATAAGGTTAGGGTAGGGTTGTTACATTCAGTAGTGGCATAAGGTTAGGGTAGGGTTGTTACATTCAGTAGTGGGATAAGGTTAGGGTAGGGTTGTTATATTCAGTAGTGGGATAAGGTTAGGGTAGGGTTGTTACATTCAGTAGTGGGATAAGGTTAGGGTAGGGTTGTTACATTCAGTAGTGGGATAAGGTTAGGGTCGGGTTGTTATATTCAGTAGTGGGATAAGGTTAGGGTAGGGTTGTTACATTCAGTAGTGGGATAAGGTTAGGGTAGGGTTGTTACATTCAGCAGTGGGATAAGGTTAGGGTAGGGTTGTTACATTCAGTAGTGGGATAAGGTTAGGGTAGGGTTGTTACATTCAGTAGTGGGATAAGGTTAGGGTAGGGTTGTTATATTCAGTAGTGGGATAAGGTTAGGGTAGGGTTGTTACATTCAGTAGTGGGATAAGGTTAGGGTAGGGTTGTTACATTCAGTAGTGGGATGAGGTTAGGGTAGGGTTGTTATATTCAGTAGTGGGATAAGGTTAGGGTAGGGTTGTTACATTCAGTAGTGGGATAAGGTTAGGGTAGGGTTGTTACATTCAGCAGTGGGATAAGGTTAGGGTAAGGTTGTTACATTCAGTAGTGGGATAAGGTTAGGGTAGGGTTGTTACATTCAGTAGTGGGATAAGGTTAGGGTAGGGTTGTTACATTCAGTAGTGGGATAAGGTTAGGGTAGGGTTGTTACATTCAGTAGTGGGATAAGGTTAGGGTAGGGTTGTTACATTCAGTAGTGGGATAAGGTTAGGGCAGGGTTGTTACATTCAGTAGTGGGATAAGGTTAGGGTAGGGTTGTTATATTCAGTAGTGGGATAAGGTTAGGGTAGGGTTGTTATATTCAGAAGTGGGATAAGGTTAGGGTAGGGTTGTTACATTCAGTAGTGGGATAAGGTTAGGGTAGGGTTGTTACATTTAGTAGTGGGATAAGGTTAGGGTAAGGTTGTTACATTCAGTAGTGGGATAAGGTTAGGGTAGGGTTGTTACATTCAGTAGTGGGATAAGGTTAGGGTAGGGTTGTTACATTCAGTAGTGGGATAAGGTTAGGGTAGGGTTGTTACATTCAGCAGTGGGATAAGGTTATGGCAGTGGTGTGACATCCAGTAGTGGGATAAGGTTAGGGTATGGGTTAGGGTCAAAAGTAGTGCACTATATAGGGAATAGGGTGCCATTCTCTGGTCTAAAGTAGTGCACTATATAGGGAATAGGGTGCCATTTGGGAAACAGATCTAGTGAATGTCACCTTGGTATTAGTTGGAGCTTCACTGGTAATTGTTCATTTAACATCATTAAGTCCTACAATAAATGGCATCCATTTTCAAATTACCCGAGACCAAGAGGGGCACATTCAATTTTACTGTTTCTATTTCCAATAGAAGAAAAAAAAATGATCGCCCCAACAGACAGACAGACAGAGGATCTTTATGGTATTGATAAGTAAAGCAGATTTAGACTTAGACTGAAGAACATTGGAATGACCTCTGGAATGACCTCTAGCAACTTCCTCCTTTGTCCTGGCCAGGGAAAGGCCCTCTGTGGCCACGTTGCCAAGTCTCCCGTCTGGGCCCTGTGTGTGTTCTGGCTGGCAACGTCACACACACACTCGTAAACACACACACACACACACACGCACACACCCTGGCAGTGCCCCCAGCCCAGAGAGGAGAAAGCCTGGAGATGGAAGGAGTTATGTGAACCATCTGGGATATCTCCAGGAGGGGATGGGAGTTCTGTGGGCCATCTGGGATATCTCCAGGAGAGGAGAGGAGAGGAGAGGAGAGGAGAGGAGAGGAGAGGAGAGGAGAGGAGAGGAGAGGAGAGGAGAGGAGAGGAGAGGAGAGGAGAGGAGAGGAGAGGAGAGGAGTTATGTGGGCCATCTGGGATATCTCCAACAGAGGAGGGTATATACTCTAAATGCAAATCTATTTAAACCCCTTCAGGGGATCTGCTATTTATCAGACATCTCTTTGTTACAAGAAAACTAGTCCAATTCTAATGGCCTGGTATTTATGGAGGGATTTTACACACATTTCCATACATTATATCTGAATTATCCCTGTTGGTTCTCATGTATCACTGGATGGACACAGACAATTGCAACCGATTTATAATGGATTTGTGAGTCCCAAACTGCACCCTATTCCCTATGGGCCCTGGTCAACAGTAGTGCACTACAGGGCCTTCAGAAAGTATTCATACCCCTTATTCCACATGTTGTTGTGTTACAGCCTGAATTCAAAATTGATTCAATTGATTTTTCCCCCACACCCATCTACACACAATACCCCATGAGGACAAAGTGAAAACATGTTTTTAGAAATGTTTGGAAATGTATCGATCATGAAATACATAAATATATACAGTTGATGTCGGAAGTTTACATACACTTAGGTTGGAGTCATTAAAACTTGTTTTTCAACCACTCCACAAATTTCTTGTTAACAAACTATAGTTTTGGCAAGTTGGTTAGGACATCTACTTTGTGCATGACACAAGTAATTTTTCCAACAATTCTTTACAGACAGATTATTTCACTTATAATTCACTGTATCACAACTCCAGTGGGTCAGAAGTTTACATACACTAAGTTGACTGTGCCTTTAAACAGCTTGGAACATTTCAGAAAACGATGTCATGGCTTTAGAAGCTTCTGATAGGCTAATTGACATATTTTGAGTCAATTGGAGGTGTACCTGTGAATGTATTTCAAGGCCTACCTTCAAACTCAGTGCCTCTTTGCATGACATCATGGGAAAATCAAAAGATATCAGCCAAGACCTCAGAAAAATTATTGTAGACCTCCACAAGTCTGGTTCATCCTTGGGAGCAATTTCCAAACGCCTGAAGGTACCACGTTCATCTGTACATACAATAGTACGCAAGTATAAACACCATGGGACCACGCAGCCGTCATACCGCTCAGGAAGGAGATGTGTTCTGTCTCCTAGAGATGAACGTACTTTCGTGCGAAAAGTGGAAATCAGCCCAGAACAACAGCAAAGGACCTTGTGAAGATGCTGGAGGAAACAGGTACAAAAGTATCTATATCCACAGTAAAACAAGTCCTATATCGACATAACCTGAAAGGCCGCTCAGCAAGGAAGAAGCCACTGCTTCAAAACCGCCATAAAAAAGCCAGACTACGGTTTGCAACTGCACATGGGGACAAAGATCGTACTTTTTGGAGAAATGTCCTCTGGTCTGATGAAACAAAAATAGAACTGTTTGGCCATAATGACCATCGTTATGTTTGGAGGAAAAAGGGGAGTGCTTGCAAGCCGAAGAACACCATCCCAACCGTGAAGCACGGGGGTGGCAGCATCATGCTGTGGGGGTGCTTTGCTGCAGGAGGGACTGGTGCACTTCACAAAATAGATGGCATCATGAGGAAGGAAAATTATGTGGATATATTGAAGCAACATCTCAAGACATCAGTCAGGAAGTTAAAGCTTGGTCGCAAATGGGTCTTCCAAATGGACAATGACCCCAAGCATACTTCCAAAGTTGTGCCAAAATGGCTTAAGGACAACAAAGTCAAGGTATCGGAGTGGCCATCACAAAGCCCTGACCTCAATCCTATAGAACATTTGTGGGCAGAACTGAAAAAGCATGTGCGAGCAAGGAGGCCTACAAACCTGACTCAGTTACAGGAAGGCTTCCCAAAACATTTGTCCTAAGTTAAACAATTTAAAGGCAATGCTACCAAATACGAATTGAGTATATGTGAACTTCTGACCCACTGGGAATGTGAGGAAAGAAATAAAAGCTGAAATAAATAATTCTCTCTACTATTATTCTGACCTTTCACATTCTTAAAATAAAGTGGTGATCCTAACTGACCTAAGACAGGGAATTTCTACTAGGATTAAATGTCAGGAATTGTTAAAAACTGAGTTTAAATGTATTTGGCTAAGGTGTATGTAAACATCCGACTTCAACTGTAATTGACATAAGTATTCACACCCCTGAGTCAATACATGATATAATCCCGTTTTGTAGTGATTCCAGCTGTGAGTCTTTATGGGGAAGGCTCTAAGAGCTCTGCACACCTGGTTGCACAAAATTGAAAATTATAATTTTTTTAATTCTTGTTGATCATTTCTAGACAGCCATGTTCAAGCCGATTTAACTAGAACTAGACCACTCAGGAACATTAACCAGAACTAGACCACTCAGGAACATTAACCAGAACTAGACCACTCAGGAACATTAACCAGAACTAGACTACTCAGGAACATTAACCAGAACTAGACTACTCAGGAACATTAACCAGAACTAGACCACTCAGGAACATTAACCAGAACTAGACCACTCAGGAACATTAACCAGAACTAGACCACTCAGGAACATTAACCAGAACTAGACCACTCAGGAACATTAACCAGAACTAGACCACTCAGGAACATTAACCAGAACTAGACCACTCAGGAACATTAACCAGAACTAGACTACTCAGGAACATTAACCAGAACTAGACTACTCAGGAACATTAACCAGAACTAGACCACTCAGGAACATTAACCAGAACTAGACTACTCAGGAACATTAACCAGAACTAGACCACTCAGGAACATTAACCAGAACTAGACCACTCAGGAACATTAACCAGAACTAGACTACTCAGGAACATTAACCAGAACTAGACTACTCAGGAACATTAACCAGAACTAGACCACTCAGGAACATTAACCAGAACTAGACCACTCAGGAACATTAACCAGAACTAGACTACTCAGGAACATTAACCAGAACTAGACTACTCAGGAACATTAACCAGAACTAGACCACTCAGGAACATTAACCAGAACTAGACCACTCAGGAACATTAACCAGAACTAGACTACTCAGGAACATTAACCAGAACTAGACTACTCAGGAACATTAACCAGAACTAGACCACTCAGGAACATTAACCAGAACTAGACCACTCAGGAACATTAACCAGAACTAGACTACTCAGGAACATTAACCAGAACTAGACTACTCAGGAACATTAACCAGAACTAGACCACTCAGGAACATTAACCAGAACTAGACCACTCAGGAACATTAACCAGAACTAGACTACTCAGGAACATTAACCAGAACTAGACTACTCAGGAACATTAACCAGAACTAGACTACTCAGGAACATTAACCAGAACTAGACCACTCAGGAACATTAACCAGAACTAGACCACTCAGGAACATTAACCAGAACTAGACCACTCAGGAACATTAACCAGAACTAGACCACTCAGGAACATTAACCAGAACTAGACTACTCAGGAACATTAACCAGAACTAGACCACTCAGGAACATTAACCAGAACTAGACCACTCAGGAACATTAACCAGAACTAGACTACTCAGGAACATTAACCAGAACTAGACTACTCAGGAACATTAACCAGAACTAGACCACTCAGGAACATTAACCAGAACTAGACCACTCAGGAACATTAACCAGAACTAGACTACTCAGGAACATTAACCAGAACTAGACTACTCAGGAACATTAACCAGAACTAGACCACTCAGGAACATTAACCAGAACTAGACCACTCAGGAACATTAACCAGAACTAGACTACTCAGGAACATTAACCAGAACTAGACTACTCAGGAACATTAACCAGAACTAGACCACTCAGGAACATTAACCAGAACTAGACCACTCAGGAACATTAACCAGAACTAGACTACTCAGGAACATTAACCAGAACTAGACCACTCAGGAACATTAACCAGAACTAGACCACTCAGGAACATTAACCAGAACTAGACTACTCAGGAACATTAACCAGAACTAGACCACTCAGGAACATTAACCAGAACTAGACTACTCAGGAACATTAACCAGAACTAGACTACTCAGGAACATTAACCAGAACTAGACCACTCAGGAACATTAACCAGAACTAGACCACTCAGGAACATTAACCAGAACTAGACCACTCAGGAACATTAACCAGAACTAGACTACTCAGGAACATTAACCAGAACTAGACTACTCAGGAACATTAACCAGAACTAGACTACTCAGGAACATTAACCAGAACTAGACTACTCAGGAACATTCAACGTCGTCTTGGTAAACAACTCCACTGTAGATTTGACCTTGGTTTTAGGTTATTGCCCATCTGAATACTTATGTAAATCAGATTTTTCTGTATTTCATTTTCAATAAATGCGCAAACATTTGTGAAAACATGTTTTCACTTTGTCATTATGGGGTATGGGGGTGATGTCTTCAGGGTCCTAGCAAAAGTACGGACTGCTGCCTTGTATAGGTGGACCTTGTCATAAAGGCTGTTGAAGTCCAGGGTGGAGTCGTGGGCCAGGTAGACGTTAGGTTTTGAAGCACTGTCAAGGGAAATGCTTGTGTTTACCAACTGTATGGTAGCAGGGTGGAAGTCTTTTCGTGGTAGCAGGGTGGAAGTCTTTTCGTGGTAGCAGGGTGGAAGTCTTTTCGTGGTAGCAGGGTGGAAGTATTTTCGTGGTAGCAGGGTGGAAGTATTTTCGTGGTAGCAGGGTGGAGATAACCACTTGTGTGTTGGGGAGTGGAATCTCCTCCTCTAGTGATATCACCTCCTCCTCCATCTTTCTCTCCTCTAGTGATATCATCTCCTCCTCCATCTTTCTCTCCTCTAGTGCTCTCATCTCCTCCTCCTCCATCTTTCTCTCCTCTAGTGATATCTCCTCCTCCTCCATCTTTCTCTCCTCTAGTGATATCATCTCCTCCTCCATCTTAATCTCCTCTAGTGATATCATCTCCTCCTCCTCCATCTTTCTCTCCTCTAGTGATATCACCTCCTCCTCCATCTTTCTCTCCTCTAGTGATATCACCTCCTCCTCCATCTTTCTCTCCTCTAGTGCTCTCATCTCCTCCTCCTCATCTTTCTCTCCTCTAGTGATATCACCTCCTCCTCCATCTTTCTCTCCCTCTAGTGATATCATCTCCTCCTCCATCTTTCTCTCCTCTAGTGATATCACCTCCTCCTCCATCTTTCTCTCCTCTAGTGATATCATCTCCTCCTCCATCTTTCTCTCCTCTAGTGCTCTCATCTCCTCCTCCATCTTTCTCTCCTCTAGTGATATCATCTCCTCCTCCATCTTTCTCTCCTCTAGTGATATCACCTCCTCCTCCTCCATCTTTCTCTCCTCTAGTGCTCTCATCTCCTCCTCCTCCATCTTTCTCTCCTCTAGTGATATCATCTCCTCCTCCATCTTTCTCTCCTCTAGTGATATCATCTCCTCCTCCATCTTTCTCTCCTCTAGTGATATCACCTCCTCCTCCATCTTTCTCTCCTCTAGTGATATCATCTCCTCCTCCATCTTTCTCTCCTCTAGTGATATCATCTCCTCCTCCATCTTTCTCTCCTCTAGTGATATCACCTCCTCCTCCATCTTTCTCTCCTCTAGTGATATCATCTCCTCCTCCATCTTTCTCTCCTCTAGTGATATCACCTCCTCCTCCATCTTTCTCTCCTCTAGTGATATCATCTCCTCCTCCATCTTTCTCTCCTCTAGTGATATCATCTCCTCCTCCATCTTTCTCTCCTCTAGTGATATCTCCTCCTCCTCCATCTTTCTCTCCTCTAGTGATATCATCTCCTCCTCCATCTTTCTCTCCTCTAGTGATATCATCTCCTCCTCCTCCATCTTTCTCTCCTCTAGTGATATCATCTTCTCCTCCTCCATCTTTCTCTCCTCTAGTGATATCATCTCCTCCTCCATCTTTCTCTCCTCTAGTGATATCATCTCCTCCTCCATCTTTCTCTCTCCTCTAGTGATATCATCTCCTCCTCCATCTTTCTCTCCTCTAGTGATATCATCTCCTCCTCCATCTTTCTCTCCTCTAGTGATATCATCTCCTCCTCCATCTTTCTCTCCTCTAGTGATATCATCTCCTCCTCCATCTTTCTCTCCTCTAGTGATATCATCTCCTCCTCCATCTTTCTCTCCTCTAGTGATATCATCTCCTCCTCCTCCATCTTTCTCTCCTCTAGTGATCTCATCTCCTCCTCCCATCTTTCTCTCCTCTAGTGATATCATCTCCTCCTCCATCTTTCTCTCCTCTAGTGATATCACCTCCTCCTCCCATCTTTCTCTCCTCTAGTGATATCACCTCCTCCTCCATCTTTCTCTCCTCTAGTGATATCATCTCCTCCTCCATCTTTCTCTCCTCTAGTGATATCATCTCCTCCTCCATCTTTCTCTCCTCTAGTGATATCATCTCCTCCTCCATCTTTCTCTCCTCTAGTGATATCACCTCCTCCTCCATCTTTCTCTCCTCTAGTGATATCATCTCCTCCTCCATCTTTCTCTCCTCTAGTGATATCACCTCCTCCTCCATCTTTCTCTCCTCTAGTGATATCATCTCCTCCTCCTATCTTTCTCTCCTCTAGTGATATCACCTCCTCCTCCATCTTTCTCTCCTCTAGTGATATCACCTCCTCCTCCATCTTTCTCTCCTCTAGTGATATCATCTCCTCCTCCATCTTTCTCTCCTCTAGTGATATCATCTCCTCCTCCTCCATCTTTCTCTCCTCTAGTGATATCACCTCCTCCTCCATCTTTCTCTCCTCTAGTGATATCACCTCCTCCTCCATCTTTCTCTCCTCTAGTGATATCATCTCCTCCTCCATCTTTCTCTCCTCTAGTGATATCACCTCCTCCTCCATCTTTCTCTCCTCTAGTGATATCATCTCCTCCTCCATCTTTCTCTCCTCTAGTGATATCACCTCCTCCTCCATCTTTCTCTCCTCTAGTGATATCATCTCCTCCTCCATCTTTCTCTCCTCTAGTGATATCACCTCCTCCTCCATCTTTCTCTCCTCTAGTGATATCACCTCCTCCTCCATCTTTCTCTCCTCTAGTGATATCACCTCCTCCTCCTCCATCTTTCTCTCCTCTAGTGATATCATCTCCTCCTCCATCTTTCTCTCCTCTAGTGATATCACCTCCTCCTCCATCTTTCTCTCCTCTAGTGATATCATCTCCTCCTCCATCTTTCTCTCCTCTAGTGATATCACCTCTCCTCCTCCATCTTTCTCTCCTCTAGTGATATCACTCTCCTCCTCCATCTTTCTCTCCTCTAGTGATATCACCTCCTCCTCCATCTTTCTCTCCTCTAGTGATATCACCTCCTCCTCCATCTTTCTCTCCTCTAGTGATATCACCTCCTCCTCCATCTTTCTCTCCTCTAGTGATATCACCTCCTCCTCCATCTTTCTCTCCTCTAGTGATATCATCTCCTCCTCCATCTTTCTCTCCTCTAGTGATATCATCTCCTCCTCCATCTTTCTCTCCTCTAGTGATATCACCTCCTCCTCCATCTTTCTCTCCTCTAGTGATATCATCTCCTCCTCCTCCATCTTTCTCTCCTCTAGTGATATCACCTCCTCCTCCATCTTTCTCTCCTCTAGTGATATCTTCCTCCTCCTCCCATCTTTCTCTCCTCTAGTGATATCACTCTCCTCCTCCATCTTTCTCTCCTCTAGTGATATCATCTCCTCCTCCATCTTTCTCTCCTCTAGTGATATCACCTCCTCCTCCATCTTTCTCTCCTCTAGTGATATCACCTCCTCCTCCATCTTTCTCTCCTCTAGTGATATCACCTCCTCCTCCATCTTTCTCTCCTCTAGTGATATCATCTCCTCCTCCATCTTTCTCTCCTCTAGTGATATCATCTCCTCCTCCATCTTTCTCTCCTCTAGTGATATCACCCTCCTCCTCCATCTTTCTCTCCTCTAGTGATCTCATCTCCTCCTCCTCCATCTTTCTCTCCTCTAGTGATATCATCTCCTCCTCCATCTTTCTCTCCTCTAGTGATATCACCTCCTCCTCCATCTTTCTCTCCTCTAGTGATATCACCTCCTCCTCCATCTTTCTCTCCTCTAGTGATATCATCTCCTCCTCCATCTTTCTCTCCTCTAGTGATATCATCTCCTCCTCCATCTTTCTCTCCTCTAGTGATATCACTCTCCTCCTCCATCTTTCTCTCCTCTAGTGATATCATCTCCTCCTCCATCTTTCTCTCCTCTAGTGATATCACCTCCTCCTCCATCTTTCTCTCCTCTAGTGATATCATCTCCTCCTCCATCTTTCTCTCCTCTAGTGATATCATCTCCTCCTCCATCTTTCTCTCCTCTAGTGATATCACCTCCTCCTCCATCTTTCTCTCCTCTAGTGATATCACCTCCTCCTCCATCTTTCTCTCCTCTAGTGATATCATCTCCTCCTCCATCTTTCTCTCCTCTAGTGATATCACCTCCTCCTCCATCTTTCTCTCCTCTAGTGATATCATCTCCTCCTCCATCTTTCTCTCCTCTAGTGATACTCATCTCCTCCTCCATCTTTCTCTCCTCTAGTGATATCATCTCCTCCTCCATCTTTCTCTCCTCTAGTGATATCACCTCCTCCTCCATCTTTCTCTCCTCTAGTGATATCACCTCCTCCTCCATCTTTCTCTCCTCTAGTGATATCATCTCCTCCTCCATCTTTCTCTCCTCTAGTGATATCATCTCCTCCTCCATCTTTCTCTCCTCTAGTGATATCATCTCCTCCTCCATCTTTCTCTCCTCTAGTGATATCACCTCCTCCTCCTCCATCTTTCTCTCCTCTAGTGATATCATCTCCTCCTCCTCATCTTTCTCTCCTCTAGTGATATCACCTCCTCCTCCATCTTTCTCTCCTCTAGTGATATCATCTCCTCCTCCATCTTTCTCTCCTCTAGTGATATCATCTCCCTCCTCCATCTTTCTCTCCTCTAGTGATATCATCTCCTCCTCCATCTTTCTCTCCTCTAGTGATATCACCTCCTCCTCCATCTTTCTCTCCTCTAGTGATATCACCTCCTCCTCCTCCATCTTTCTCTCCTCTAGTGATATCATCCTCCTCCTCCATCTTTCTCTCCTCTAGTGATATCATCTCCTCCTCCATCTTTCTCTCCTCTAGTGATATCATCTCCTCCTCCATCTTTCTCTCCTCTAGTGATATCACCTCCTCCTCCATCTTTCTCTCCTCTAGTGATATCATCTCCTCCTCCATCTTTCTCTCCTCTAGTGATATCATCTCCTCCTCCATCTTTCTCTCCTCTAGTGATATCATCTCCTCCTCCATCTTTCTCTCCTCTAGTGATATCATCTCCTCCTCCATCTTTCTCTCCTCTAGTGATATCACCTCCTCCTCCATCTTTCTCTCCTCTAGTGATATCATCTCCTCCTCCATCTTTCTCTCCTCTAGTGATATCATCTCCTCCTCCATCTTTCTCTCCTCTAGTGATATCATCTCCTCCTCCATCTTTCTCTCCTCTAGTGATATCACCTCTCCTCCTCCATCTTTCTCTCCTCTAGTGATATCACCTCCTCCTCCATCTTTCTCTCCTCTAGTGATATCATCTCCTCCTCCATCTTTCTCTCCTCTAGTGATATCACCTCCTCCTCCATCTTTCTCTCCTCTAGTGATATCATCTCCTCCTCCATCTTTCTCTCCTCTAGTGATATCATCTCCTCCTCCATCTTTCTCTCCTCTAGTGATATCACCTCCTCCTCCATCTTTCTCTCCTCTAGTGATATCACCTCCTCCTCCATCTTTCTCTCCTCTAGTGATATCATCTCCTCCTCCATCTTTCTCTCCTCTAGTGATATCATCTCCTCCTCCATCTTTCTCTCCTCTAGTGATATCATCTCCTCCTCCATCTTTCTCTCCTCTAGTGATATCATCTCCTCCTCCATCTTTCTCTCCTCTAGTGATATCATCTCCTCCTCCATCTTTCTCTCCTCTAGTGATATCACCTCCTCCTCCATCTTTCTCTCCTCTAGTGATATCATCTCCTCCTCCATCTTTCTCTCCTCTAGTGATATCATCTCCTCCTCCATCTTTCTCTCCTCTAGTGATATCATCTCCTCCTCCATCTTTCTCTCCTCTGGTGATATCACCTCCTCCTCCATCTTTCTCTCCTCTAGTGATATCACCTCCTCCTCCTCCATCTTTCTCTCCTCTAGTGATATCACCTCCTCCTCCTCCATCTTTCTCTCCTCTAGTGATATCACCTCCTCCTCCTCCATCTTTCTCTCCTCTAGTGATATCATCTCCTCCTCCATCTTTCTCTCCTCTAGTTATATCATCTCCTCCTCCATCTTTCTCTCCTCTAGTGATATCATCTCCTCCTCCATCTTTCTCTCCTCTAGTGATATCACCTCCTCCTCCATCTTTCTCTCCTCTAGTGATATCACCTCTCCTCCTCCATCTTTCTCTCCTCTAGTGATATCACCTCCTCCTCCTCCATCTTTCTCTCCTCTAGTGATATCACCTCCTCCTCCATCTTTCTCTCCTCTAGTGATATCATCTCCTCCTCCATCTTTCTCTCCTCTAGTGATATCACCTCCTCCTCCTCCATCTTTCTCTCCTCTAGTGATATCACCTCCTCCTCCATCTTTCTCTCCTCTAGTGCTCTCATCTCCTCCTCCATCTTTCTCTCCTCTAGTGATATCATCTCCTCCTCCATCTTTCTCTCCTCTAGTGATATCACCTCCTCCTCCTCCATCTTTCTCTCCTCTAGTGCTCTCATCTCCTCCTCCTCCATCTTTCTCTCCTCTAGTGATATCATCTCCTCCTCCATCTTTCTCTCCTCTAGTGATATCATCTCCTCCTCCATCTTTCTCTCCTCTAGTGATATCACCTCCTCCTCCATCTTTCTCTCCTCTAGTGATATCATCTCCTCCTCCATCTTTCTCTCCTCTAGTGATATCATCTCCTCCTCCATCTTTCTCTCCTCTAGTGATATCACCTCCTCCTCCATCTTTCTCTCCTCTAATGATATCATCTCCTCCTCCATCTTTCTCTCCTCTAGTGATATCATCTCCTCCTCCATCTTTCTCTCCTCTAGTGATATCATCTCCTCCTCCATCTTTCTCTCCTCTAGTGATATCATCTCCTCCTCCATCTTTCTCTCCTCTAGTGATATCACCTCCTCCTCCATCTTTCTCTCCTCTAGTGATATCACCTCCTCCTCCTCCATCTTTCTCTCCTCTAGTGATATCACCTCCTCCTCCTCCATCTTTCTCTCCTCTAGTGATATCATCTCCTCCTCCATCTTTCTCTCCTCTAGTGATATCATCTCCTCCTCCATCTTTCTCTCCTCTAGTGATATCACCTCCTCCTCCATCTTTCTCTCCTCTAGTGATATCACCTCCTCCTCCATCTTTCTCTCCTCTAGTGATATCACCTCCTCCTCCTCCATCTTTCTCTCCTCTAGTGATATCACCTCCTCCTCCTCCATCTTTCTCTCCTCTAGTGATATCACCTCCTCCTCCATCTTTCTCTCCTCTAGTGATATCATCTCCTCCTCCATCTTTCTCTCCTCTAGTTATATCATCTCCTCCTCCATCTTTCTCTCCTCTAGTGATATCATCTCCTCCTCCATCTTTCTCTCCTCTAGTCATATCACCTCCTCCTCCATCTTTCTCTCCTCTAGTGATATCACCTCCTCCTCCTCCATCTTTCTCTCCTCTAGTGATATCACCTCCTCCTCCTCCATCTTTCTCTCCTCTAGTGATATCACCTCCTCCTCCATCTTTCTCTCCTCTAGTGATATCATCTCCTCCTCCATCTTTCTCTCCTCTAGTGATATCACCTCCTCCTCCATCTTTCTCTCCTCTAGTGATATCACCTCCTCCTCCATCTTTCTCTCCTCTAGTGCTCTCATCTCCTCCTCCATCTTTCTCTCCTCTAGTGATATCATCTCCTCCTCCATCTTTCTCTCCTCTAGTGATATCACCTCCTCCTCCTCCATCTTTCTCTCCTCTAGTGCTCTCATCTCCTCCTCCATCTTTCTCTCCTCTAGTGATATCATCTCCTCCTCCATCTTTCTCTCCTCTAATGATATCATCTCCTCCTCCATCTTTCTCTCCTCTAGTGATATCACCTCCTCCTCCATCTTTCTCTCCTCTAGTGATATCATCTCCACCTCCATCTTTCTCTCCTCTAGTGCTCTCATCTCCTCCTCCATCTTTCTCTCCTCTAGTGATATCATCTCCTCCTCCATCTTTCTCTCCTCTAGTGATATCACCTCCTCCTCCATCTTTCTCTCCTCTAGTGATATCATCTCCTCCTCCATCTTTCTCTCCTCTAGTGATATCATCTCCTCCTCCATCTTTCTCTCCTCTAGTGATATCATCTCCTCCTCCATCTTTCTCTCCTCTAGTGATATCACCTCCTCCTCCATCTTTCTCTCCTCTAGTGATATCACCTCCTCCTCCTCCATCTTTCTCTCCTCTAGTGATATCACCTCCTCCTCCTCCATCTTTCTCTCCTCTAGTGATATCACCTCCTCCTCCATCTTTCTCTCCTCTAGTGATATCATCTCCTCCTCCATCTTTCTCTCCTCTAGTGATATCATCTCCTCCTCCATCTTTCTCTCCTCTAGTGATATCATCTCCTCCTCCATCTTTCTCTCCTCTAGTGATATCACCTCCTCCTCCATCTTTCTCTCCTCTAGTGATATCACCTCCTCCTCCTCCATCTTTCTCTCCTCTAGTGATATCACCTCCTCCCCTCCATCTTTCTCTCCTCTAGTGATATCACCTCCTCCTCCATCTTTCTCTCCTCTAGTGATATCATCTCCTCCTCCATCTTTCTCTCCTCTAGTGATATCACCTCCTCCTCCATCTTTCTCTCCTCTAGTGATATCATCTCCTCTTCCATCTTTCTCTCCTCTAGTGCTCTCATCTCCTCCTCCATCTTTCTCTCCTCTAGTGATATCATCTCCTCCTCCATCTTTCTCTCCTCTAGTGATATCACCTCCTCCTCCTCCATCTTTCTCTCCTCTAGTGCTCTCATCTCCTCCTCCTCCATCTTTCTCTCCTCTAGTGATATCATCTCCTCCTCATCTTTTTCTCTCCTCTAGTGATATCTCCTCCTCCATCTTTCTCTCCTCTAGTGATATCACCTCCTCCTCCATCTTTCTCTCCTCTAGTGATATCATCTCCTCCTCCATCTTTCTCTCCTCTAGTGATATCATCTCCTCCTCCATCTTTCTCTCCTCTAGTGATATCACCTCCTCCTCCATCTTTCTCTCCTCTAGTGATATCATCTCCTCCTCCATCTTTCTCTCCTCTAGTGATATCACCTCCTCCTCCATCTTTCTCTCCTCTAGTGATATCACCTCCTCCTCCATCTTTCTCTCCTCTAGTGATATCATCTCCTCCTCCATCTTTCTCTCCTCTAGTGATATCTCCTCCTCCTCCATCTTTCTCTCCTCTAGTGATATCATCTCCTCCTCCATCTTTCTCTCCTCTAGTGATATCTCCTCCTCCTCCATCTTTCTCTCCTCTAGTGATATCACCTCCTCCTCCATCTTTCTCTCCTCTAGTGATATCATCTCCTCCTCCATCTTTCTCTCCTCTAGTGATATCATCTCCTCCTCCATCTTTCTCTCCTCTAGTGATATCACCTCCTCCTCCATCTTTCTCTCCTCTAGTGATATCACCTCCTCCTCCATCTTTCTCTCCTCTAGTGATATCACCTCCTCCTCCATCTTTCTCTCCTCTAGTGCTCTCATCTCCTCCTCCATCTTTCTCTCCTCTAGTGATATCATCTCCTCCTCCATCTTTCTCTCCTCTAATGATATCATCTCCTCCTCCATCTTTCTCTCCTCTAGTGATATCACCTCCTCCTCCATCTTTCTCTCCTCTAGTGATATCATCTCCACCTCCATCTTTCTCTCCTCTAGTGCTCTCATCTCCTCCTCCATCTTTCTCTCCTCTAGTGATATCATCTCCTCCTCCATCTTTCTCTCCTCTAGTGATATCACCTCCTCCTCCATCTTTCTCTCCTCTAGTGATATCATCTCCTCCTCCATCTTTCTCTCCTCTAGTGATATCATCTCCTCCTCCATCTTTCTCTCCTCTAGTGATATCATCTCCTCCTCCATCTTTCTCTCCTCTAGTGATATCACCTCCTCCTCCATCTTTCTCTCCTCTAGTGATATCACCTCCTCCTCCTCCATCTTTCTCTCCTCTAGTGATATCACCTCCTCCTCCTCCATCTTTCTCTCCTCTAGTGATATCACCTCCTCCTCCATCTTTCTCTCCTCTAGTGATATCATCTCCTCCTCCATCTTTCTCTCCTCTAGTGATATCATCTCCTCCTCCATCTTTCTCTCCTCTAGTGATATCATCTCCTCCTCCATCTTTCTCTCCTCTAGTGATATCACCTCCTCCTCCATCTTTCTCTCCTCTAGTGATATCACCTCCTCCTCCTCCATCTTTCTCTCCTCTAGTGATATCACCTCCTCCTCCTCCATCTTTCTCTCCTCTAGTGATATCACCTCCTCCTCCATCTTTCTCTCCTCTAGTGATATCATCTCCTCCTCCATCTTTCTCTCCTCTAGTGATATCACCTCCTCCTCCATCTTTCTCTCCTCTAGTGATATCATCTCCTCTTCCATCTTTCTCTCCTCTAGTGCTCTCATCTCCTCCTCCATCTTTCTCTCCTCTAGTGATATCATCTCCTCCTCCATCTTTCTCTCCTCTAGTGATATCACCTCCTCCTCCTCCATCTTTCTCTCCTCTAGTGCTCTCATCTCCTCCTCCTCCATCTTTCTCTCCTCTAGTGATATCATCTCCTCCTCCATCTTTCTCTCCTCTAGTGATATCTCCTCCTCCTCCATCTTTCTCTCCTCTAGTGATATCACCTCCTCCTCCATCTTTCTCTCCTCTAGTGATATCATCTCCTCCTCCATCTTTCTCTCCTCTAGTGATATCATCTCCTCCTCCATCTTTCTCTCCTCTAGTGATATCACCTCCTCCTCCATCTTTCTCTCCTCTAGTGATATCATCTCCTCCTCCATCTTTCTCTCCTCTAGTGATATCACCTCCTCCTCCATCTTTCTCTCCTCTAGTGATATCATCTCCTCCTCCATCTTTCTCTCCTCTAGTGATATCATCTCCTCCTCCATCTTTCTCTCCTCTAGTGATATCTCCTCCTCCTCCATCTTTCTCTCCTCTAGTGATATCATCTCCTCCTCCATCTTTCTCTCCTCTAGTGATATCTCCTCCTCCTCCATCTTTCTCTCCTCTAGTGATATCACCTCCTCCTCCATCTTTCTCTCCTCTAGTGATATCATCTCCTCCTCCATCTTTCTCTCCTCTAGTGATATCATCTCCTCCTCCATCTTTCTCTCCTCTAGTGATATCACCTCCTCCTCCATCTTTCTCTCCTCTAGTGATATCATCTCCTCCTCCATCTTTCTCTCCTCTAGTGATATCACCTCCTCCTCCATCTTTCTCTCCTCTAGTGATATCATCTCCTCCTCCATCTTTCTCTCCTCTAGTGATATCATCTCCTCCTCCATCTTTCTCTCCTCTAGTGATATCTCCTTCTCCTCCTCTTTCTCTCTAGTGATATCATCTCCTCCTCCATCTTTCTCTCCTCTAGTGATATCATCTCCTCCTCCATCTTTCTCTCCTCTAATGATATCATCTCCTCCTCCATCTTTCTCTCCTCTAGTGATATCACCTCCTCCTCCATCTTTCTCTCCTCTAGTGATATCATCTCCTCCTCCTATCTTTCTCTCCTCTAGTGTTTCTCCTCCTCCATCTTTCTCTCCTCTAGTGATATCATCTCCTCCTCCATCTTTCTCTCCTCTAGTGATATCACCTCCTCCTCCTCCATCTTTCTCTCCTCTAGTGCTCTCATCTCCTCCTCCTCCATCTTTCTCTCCTCTAGTGATATCATCTCCTCCTCCATCTTTCTCTCCTCTAGTGATATCATCTCCTCCTCCATCTTTCTCTCCTCTAGTGATATCACCTCCTCCTCCATCTTTCTCTCTCCTCTAGTGATATCATCTCCTCCTCCATCTTTCTCTCCTCTAGTGATATCATCTCCTCCTCCATCTTTCTCTCCTCTAGTGATATCACCTCCTCCTCCATCTTTCTCTCCTCTAGTGATATCATCTCCTCCTCCATCTTTCTCTCCTCTAGTGATATCACCTCCTCCTCCATCTTTCTCTCCTCTAGTGATATCATCTCCTCCTCCATCTTTCTCTCCTCTAGTGATATCATCTCCTCCTCCATCTTTCTCTCCTCTAGTGCTCTCATCTCCTCCTCCATCTTTCTCTCCTCTAGTGATATCATCTCCTCCTCCATCTTTCTCTCCTCTAGTGATATCACCTCCTCCTCCTCCATCTTTCTCTCCTCTAGTGATATCACCTCCTCCTCCATCTTTCTCTCCTCTAGTGATATCATCTCCTCCTCCATCTTTCTCTCCTCTAGTGATATCACCTCCTCCTCCATCTTTCTCTCCTCTAGTGATATCACCTCCTCCTCCATCTTTCTCTCCTCTAGTGATATCATCTCCTCCCTCCATCTTTCTCTCCTCTAGTGATATCACCTCCTCCTCCATCTTTCTCTCCTCTAGTGATATCACCTCCTCCTCCATCTTTCTCTCCTCTAGTGATATCATCTCCTCCTCCATCTTTCTCTCCTCTAGTGATATCATCTCCTCCTCCATCTTTCTCTCCTCTAGTGATATCATCTCCTCCTCCATCTTTCTCTCCTCTAGTGATATCATCTCCTCCTCCATCTTTCTCTCCTCTAGTGATATCATCTCCTCCTCCATCTTTCTCTCCTCTAGTGATATCACCTCCTCCTCCATCTTTCTCTCCTCTAGTGATATCATCTCCTCCTCCATCTTTCTCTCCTCTAGTGATATCATCTCCTCCTCCATCTTTCTCTCCTCTAGTGATATCATCTCCTCCTCCATCTTTCTCTCCTCTAGTGATATCACCTCCTCCTCCATCTTTCTCTCCTCTAGTGATATCACCTCCTCTCCTCCATCTTTCTCTCCTCTAGTGATATCCTCCTCCTCCTCCTCCATCTTTCTCTCCTCTAGTGATATCACCTCCTCCTCCATCTTTCTCTCTCCTCTAGTGATATCATCTCCTCCTCCATCTTTCTCTCCTCTAGTGATATCATCTCATCCCTCCATCTTTCTCTCCTCTAGTGATATCATCTCCTCCTCCATCTTTCTCTCCTCTAGTGATATCACCTCCTCCTCCATCTTTCTCTCCTCTAGTGATATCACCTCCTCCTCCTCCATCTTTCTCTCCTCTAGTGATATCACCCCTCCTCCTCCATCTTTCTCTCCTCTAGTGATATCACCTCCTCCTCCATCTTTCTCTCCTCTAGTGATATCATCTCCTCCTCCATCTTTCTCTCCTCTAGTGATATCACCTCCTCCTCCATCTTTCTCTCCCTCTAGTGATATCATCTCCTCCTCCATCTTTCTCTCCTCTAGTGATATCATCTCCTCCTCCATCTTTCTCTCCTCTAGTGATATCACCTCCTCCTCCTCCATCTTTCTCTCCTCTAGTGCTCTCATCTCCTCCTCCTCCATCTTTCTCTCCTCTAGTGATATCATCTCCTCCTCCATCTTTCTCTCCTCTAGTGATATCATCTCCTCCTCCATCTTTCTCTCCTCTAGTGATATCACCTCCTCCTCCATCTTTCTCTCCTCTAGTGATATCATCTCCTCCTCCATCTTTCTCTCCTCTAGTGATATCACCTCCTCCTCCATCTTTCTCTCCTCTAGTGATATCATCTCCTCCTCCATCTTTCTCTCCTCTAGTGATATCATCTCCTCCTCCATCTTTCTCTCCTCTAGTGATATCACCCTCCTCCTCCATCTTTCTCTCCTCTAGTGATATCACTCTCCTCCTCCATCTTTCTCTCCTCTAGTGATATCATCTCCTCCTCCATCTTTCTCTCCTCTAATGATATCATCTCCTCCTCCATCTTTCTCTCCTCTAGTGATATCACCTCTCCTCCCCATCTTTCTCTCCTCTAGTGATATCATCTCCACCTCCATCTTTCTCTCCTCTAGTGCTCTCATCTCCTCCTCCATCTTTCTCTCCTCTAGTGATATCATCTCCTCCTCCATCTTTCTCTCCTCTAGTGATATCACCTCCTCCTCCATCTTTCTCTCCTCTAGTGATATCATCTCCTCCTCCATCTTTCTCTCCTCTAGTGATATCATCTCCTCCTCCATCTTTCTCTCCTCTAGTGATATCATCTCCTCCTCCATCTTTCTCTCCTCTAGTGATATCACCTCCTCCTCCATCTTTCTCTCCTCTAGTGATATCACCTCCTCCTCCTCCATCTTTCTCTCCTCTAGTGATATCACCTCCTCCTCCTCCATCTTTCTCTCCTCTAGTGATATCACCTCCTCCTCCATCTTTCTCTCCTCTAGTGATATCATCTCCTCCTCCATCTTTCTCTCCTCTAGTGATATCATCTCCTCCTCCATCTTTCTCTCCTCTAGTGATATCATCTCCTCCTCCATCTTTCTCTCCTCTAGTGATATCACCTCCTCCTCCATCTTTCTCTCCTCTAGTGATATCACCTCCTCCTCCTCCATCTTTCTCTCCTCTAGTGATATCACCTCCTCCTCCTCCATCTTTCTCTCCTCTAGTGATATCACCTCCTCCTCCATCTTTCTCTCCTCTAGTGATATCATCTCCTCCTCCATCTTTCTCTCCTCTAGTGATATCACCTCCTCCTCCATCTTTCTCTCCTCTAGTGATATCATCTCCTCCTCCATCTTTCTCTCCTCTAGTGCTCTCATCTCCTCCTCCATCTTTCTCTCCTCTAGTGATATCATCTCCTCCTCCATCTTTCTCTCCTCTAGTGATATCACCTCCTCCTCCTCCATCTTTCTCTCCTCTAGTGCTCTCATCTCCTCCTCCTCCATCTTTCTCTCCTCTAGTGATATCATCTCCTCCTCCATCTTTCTCTCCTCTAGTGATATCTCCTCCTCCTCCATCTTTCTCTCCTCTAGTGATATCACCTCCTCCTCCATCTTTCTCTCCTCTAGTGATATCATCTCCTCCTCCATCTTTCTCTCCTCTAGTGATATCACCTCCTCCTCCATCTTTCTCTCCTCTAGTGATATCACCTCCTCCTCCATCTTTCTCTCCTCTAGTGATATCATCTCCTCCTCCATCTTTCTCTCCTCTAGTGATATCACCTCCTCCTCCATCTTTCTCTCCTCTAGTGATATCATCTCCTCCTCCATCTTTCTCTCCTCTAGTGATATCATCTCCTCCTCCATCTTTCTCTCCCTCTAGTGATATCTCCTCCTCCTCCATCTTTCTCTCCTCTAGTGATATCACCTCCTCCTCCATCTTTCTCTCCTCTAGTGATATCTCCTCCTCCTCCATCTTTCTCTCCTCTAGTGATATCACCTCCTCCTCCATCTTTCTCTCCTCTAGTGATATCATCTCCTCCTCCATCTTTCTCTCCTCTAGTGATATCATCTCCTCCTCCATCTTTCTCTCCTCTAGTGATATCACCTCCTCCTCCATCTTTCTCTCCTCTAGTGATATCATCTCCTCCTCCATCTTTCTCTCCTCTAGTGATATCATCTCCTCCTCCATCTTTCTCTCCTCTAGTGATATCTCCTCCTCCTCCATCTTTCTCTCCTCTAGTGATATCATCTCCTCCTCCATCTTTCTCTCCTCTAGTGATATCATCTCCTCCTCCATCTTTCTCTCCTCTAATGATATCATCTCCTCCTCCATCTTTCTCTCCTCTAGTGATATCACCTCCTCCTCCATCTTTCTCTCCTCTAGTGATATCATCTCCTCCTCCATCTTTCTCTCCTCTAGTGCTCTCATCTCCTCCTCCATCTTTCTCTCCTCTAGTGATATCATCTCCTCCTCCATCTTTCTCTCCTCTAGTGATATCACCTCCTCCTCCTCCATCTTTCTCTCCTCTAGTGCTCTCATCTCCTCCTCCTCCATCTTTCTCTCCTCTGGTGATTCATCTCCTCCTCCATCTTTCTCTCCTCTAGTGATATCATCTCCTCCTCCATCTTTCTCTCCTCTAGTGATATCACCTCCTCCTCCATCTTTCTCTCCTCTAGTGATATCATCTCCTCCTCCATCTTTCTCTCCTCTAGTGATATCATCTCCTCCTCCATCTTTCTCTCCTCTAGTGATATCACCTCCTCCTCCATCTTTCTCTCCTCTAGTGATATCATCTCCTCCTCCATCTTTCTCTCCTCTAGTGATATCACCTCCTCCTCCATCTTTCTCTCCTCTAGTGATATCATCTCCTCCTCCATCTTTCTCTCCTCTAGTGATATCATCTCCTCCTCCATCTTTCTCTCCTCTAGTGATATCACCTCCTCCCTCCATCTTTCTCTCCTCTAGTGATATCACCTCCTCCTCCATCTTTCTCTCCTCTAGTGATATCATCTCCTCCTCCATCTTTCTCTCCTCTAGTGATATCATCTCCTCCTCCATCTTTCTCTCCTCTAGTGATATCATCTCCTCCTCCATCTTTCTCTCCTCTAGTGATACTCATCTCCTCCTCCTCCATCTTTCTCTCCTCTAGTGATATCACCTCCTCCTCCATCTTTCTCTCCTCTAGTGATATCACCTCCTCCTCCATCTTTCTCTCCTCTAGTGATATCATCTCCTCCTCCATCTTTCTCTCCTCTAGTGATATCATCTCCTCCTCCTCCATCTTTCTCTCCTCTAGTGATATCACCTCCTCCTCCATCTTTCTCTCCTCTAGTGATATCATCTCCTCCTCCATCTTTCTCTCCTCTAGTGATATCATCTCCTCCTCCATCTTTCTCTCCTCTAGTGATATCATCTCCTCCTCCATCTTTCTCTCCTCTAGTGATATCACCTCCTCCTCCATCTTTCTCTCCTCTAGTGATATCATCTCCTCCTCCATCTTTCTCTCCTCTAGTGATATCATCTCCTCCTCCATCTTTCTCTCCTCTAGTGATATCATCTCCTCCTCCATCTTTCTCTCCTCTAGTGATATCACCTCCTCCTCCATCTTTCTCTCCTCTAGTGATATCACCTCCTCCTCCTCCATCTTTCTCTCCTCTAGTGATATCACCTCCTCCTCCTCCATCTTTCTCTCCTCTAGTGATATCACCTCCTCCTCCATCTTTCTCTCCTCTAGTGATATCATCTCCTCCTCCATCTTTCTCTCCTCTAGTGATATCATCTCCTCCTCCATCTTTCTCTCCTCTAGTGATATCATCTCCTCCTCCATCTTTCTCTCCTCTAGTGATATCACCTCCTCCTCCATCTTTCTCTCCCTCTAGTGATATCACCTCCTCCTCCTCCATCTTTCTCTCCTCTAGTGATATCACCTCCTCCTCCTCCATCTTTCTCTCCTCTAGTGATATCACCTCCTCCTCCATCTTTCTCTCCTCTAGTGATATCATCTCCTCCTCCATCTTTCTCTCCTCTAGTGATATCACCTCCTCCTCCATCTTTCTCTCCTCTAGTGATATCATCTCCTCCTCCATCTTTCTCTCCTCTAGTGATATCATCTCCTCCTCCATCTTTCTCTCCTCTAGTGATATCATCTCCTCCTCCATCTTTCTCTCCTCTAGTGATATCACCTCCTCCTCCATCTTTCTCTCCTCTAGTGATATCACCTCCTCCTCCTCCATCTTTCTCTCCTCTAGTGATATCATCTCCTCCTCCTCCATCTTTCTCTCCTCTAGTGATATCATCTCCTCCTCCATCTTTCGCTCATCCTCTTTTAAACAACCAAAGATTTCAAGACTAAAAGTGGTAAAAGTATACAGCCTACAATAAGGAAGAACTCCAGGTGAAAAAACCCTTTATCTAGTCCTTGGTCTGTATCCTGATCTGACTTGGGTGCAGGTCATGTTGTTATTCACATTACCCTCTCTTGTAAACACACACTATATCAAATCAAATCTAAGTGTATTTGTTACATGCACAGGATATAGAAGGTGTAAACGGTACAGTGAAATGGTTACTTGCATAGTGGAGTCTTTTGTTTCGATATGTAATTAGCTAGCTATGACCCATAATCCCAACCCACACTACCATGCACCATGACTGAATCTGCCGATAGCTAAAGCTAACCAACTAGGTTCAATGTTAGCTAGCTGACAACATTAGAGACGTATAATATATGAAAATGTAGCTAGTCACAAATAGTGTCTCTGGATTGTCCCTGAGGAGCTTCTGTTTGCAGTCTTTTCATGCAATTTGTGGGGAACTATACTCTGATAGGCTCTGCACAGGGGTGTAAGGAAGTCGTTGGGCAGAGGGCCTCAGAGGCCCCTGAATTTGGGTGGGGGTGTTTCTGATTCACTGTTGCCATTATTGGATTCAAGGGCTTTTACACCTCTCATGTCACACCTCAGTGCAAATTAAAGATGCAGCTGGGATGTGTATCCTGTCCTGGAAAGCTTGGTAGCTGTGTAGCCCTAAATTATCATTCATTATAAAGTAAAATATTGTAATGCCTTTTACTTGTTGGCTTTAAAAAAAACAAGGACTATCCAGCAAACGTTCTGGCAAACCAACAACCAGCAGAAGAAGCACAGTAGAGACCTGGAAAAAAACATCCAACCTGAAACATGGTTGTTGGTTTGCCAGAACGTTTGCTGGATAGTCCTTGGTTGTAAGAATCCTGCCAGGTAATTTTATCCACTAATATGTCTTTGTGTGAAAAAGTCAAAGTTTACTTTACTTTAAATCTATATTTTTGCAGAAAGGTTCAGGAGCTCATGACCTCTCTCTCTCTCTCTCTCTCTCTCTCTCTCTCTCTCTCTCTCTCTCTCTCTCTCTCTCTCTCTCTCTCTCTCTCTCTCTCTCTCTCTCTCTCTCTCTCTCTCTCTCTCTCTCTCTCTCTCTCTCTCTCTCTCTCTCTCTCTCTCTCTTTCTCAATTCAATTCAATTCAATTCAATTTAAGGGCTTTATTGGCATGGGAAACGTGTGTTAACATTGCCAAAGCAAGTGAAATAGATAGTAAACAAAAGTGAAATAAACAATAAATATTAACAGTAAACATTACACTCAGAAGTTTCAAAAGAATAAAGACATTTCAAATGTCATATTATGTATATATACAGTGTTTTAACAATGTGCAAATAGTTAAAGTACAAATGGGAAAATAAATAAACATAAATATGGGTTGTATTTACAATGGTGTTTGTTCTTCACTGGTTGCCCTTTTCTTGTGGCAACAGGTCACAAATCTTGCTGCTGTGATGGCACACTGTGGTATTTCACCCAGTAGATATGGGAGTTTATCAAAATTGGGTTTGTTTCAAATTCTTTGTGGATCGCTGTAATCTGAGGGAAATATGTGTCTCTAATATGGTCATATATTTGGCAGGAGGTTAGGAAGTGCAGCTCAGTTTCCACCTCATTTTGTGGGCAGTGTGCACATAGCCTGTCTTCTCTTGAGAGCCAGTTCTGCCTACGGCGGCCTTTCTCAATAGCAAGGCTATGCTCACTGAGTGTACATAGTCAAAGATTTCCTTAAGTTTGGGTCAGTCACAGTGGTCAGGTATTCTGCAACTGTGTACTCTCTGTTTAGGGCCAAATAGCATTTTAGTTTGCTCAGTTTTTTTGATAATTCTTTCCAATGTGTCAAGTAATTCTCTTTTTGTTTTCTCATGATTTGGTTGGGTCTAATTGTGTTGTTGTTGTTGTTGTCCTGGGGCTGTGTGGGGTCTGTTTGTGTTTGTGAACAGAGCTCCAGGACCAGCTTACTTAGGGGACTCTTCTCCAAGTTCATCTCTCTGTAGGTGATGGCTTTGTAATGGAAGGTTTGGGAATCGCTTCCTTTTAAGTGGTTATAGAATTTAACGGCTCTTTTCTGGATTTTGATAATTAGCGGGTATCGGCCTAATTCTGCTCTGCATGCATTATTTGGTGTTTTACGTTGTACACGAAGGATGTTTTTGCAGAACTCTGCATGCAGAGTCTCAATTTGGTGTTTGTCCCATTTGTGAATTCTTGGTTGGTGAGCGGACCCCAGACCTCACAACCATAAAGGGCAATGGGTTCTAGAACTGATTCAAGTATTTTTAGCCAGATCCAAATTGGTATCTCTCTCATTGTCTGTTTCTTCAGTCAATCTATCTCTAGTCCAAGGTCTATTGATCATGCAGCAGTCTGGTCAACGTAACAGCATCGGGCCCCACTGACTTCCCTTACCAGACTTAATGTACTCAATAATGGTCAGTGTGTGATCAGCGTGCCTCTGCAGCTGTGACTGCTTCCCTTGACCTGGGGGACTGAGCACAAAAAAGGTTAGATGGAGGAGACAGGAGTGGAGGAGCGGCGTTTGCAGGGTCCCAGGGGTGAGGATTAATGGTGTGTGTCATTTCGCTATGGTGGCATATTTTGCTGGCGCCCGCCTGTAAAAACTGCTTCCCACACATCAGCCAGGCAGGGCAGGAGATGGTCTCTCCCTCTCTCTCTCTCCCCCCACTGGGCACAGACTGCCAACCAGGGCAGGAGATGGTCACTCTCTCAATTCAATTCAATTCAATTTCAATTTAAGGGCTTTATTGGCATGGGAAACGTGTGTTAACATTGCCAAAGCAAGTGAAGTATATAGTAAACAAAAGTGAAATAAACAATGAATATTAACAGTAAACATTACACTCAGAAGTTTCAAAAGAATAAAGACATTTCAAATGTCATATTATGTATATATACAGTGTTGTAACAATGTGCAAATAGTTAAAGTACAAATGGGAAAATAAATAAACATAAATATGGGTTGTATTTACAATGGTGTTTGTTCTTCACTGGTTGCCCTTTTCTTGTGGCAACAGGTCACAAATCTTGCAGCTTTGATGGCACACTGTGGTATTTAACCCAGTAGATATGGGAGTTTATCAAAATTGGGTTTGTTTTGGAATACTTTGTGGATCTCTGTAATCTGAGGGAAATATGTGTTTCTAATATGGCCATACATTAGGCAGGAGGTTAGGAAGTGCAGCTCAGTTTCCACCTCATTTTGTGGGCAGTGTGCACAGCCTGTCTTCTCTTGAGAGCCAGGTCTGCCTACGGCGGCCTTTCTCAATAGCAAGGCTATGCTCACTGAGTCTGTACATAGTCAAAGATTTCCTTAATTTGGGGTCAGTAACAGTCTCTCTCTCTCTCTCTCTCTTTCTCTCCCTCTCTCTCTCTCTTTCTCTCCCTCTCTCTCTCTCTCTCTCTCTCTCTCTCTCTCTCTCTCTCTCTCTCTCTCTCTCTCTCTCTCTCTCTCTCTCTACCTCCTACCCTCCCTGCTGTATCCCTCCTACCCTCCCTAATCTAACCCTCCTACCCTCCCTGCTGTATCCCTCCTACCCTCCCTGCTGTATCCCTCCTGCCCTCCCTGCTGTATCCCTCCTACCCTCCCTGCTGTATCCCTCCTACCCTCCCTGCTGTATCCCTCCTACCCTCCCTGCTGTTCCCTCCTACCCTCCCTGCTGTATCCCTCCTACCCTCCCTGCTGTATCCCTCCTGCCCTCCCTGCTGTATCCCTCCTGCCCTCCCTGCTGTTTCCCTCCTACCCTCCCTGCTGTATCCCTCCTACCCTCCCTGCTGTATCCCTCCTACCCTCCCTGCTGTATCCCTCCTACCCTCCCTGCTGTATCCCTCCTACCCTCCCTGCTGTATCCCTCCTACCCTCCCTGCTGTCCCCTCCTACCCTCCCTGCTGTATCCCTCCTACCCTCCCTGCTGTATCCCTCCTACCCTCCCTGCTGTATCCCTCCTACCCTCCCTGCTGTCCCCTCCTGCCCTCCCTGCTGTATCCCTCCTACCCTCCCTGCTGTATCCCTCCTACCCTCCCTGCTGTTACCCTCCTGCCCTCCCTGCTGTATCCCTCCTACCCTCCCTGCTGTATCCCTCCTACCCTCCCTGCTGTATCCCTCCTACCCTCCCTGCTGTATCCCTCCTACCCTCCCTGCTGTATCCCTCCTACCCTCCCTGCTGTATCCCTCCCTACCCTCCCTGCTGTATCCCTCCTACCCTCCCTGCTGTATCCCTCCTACCCTCCCTGCTGTATTCCTCCTACCCTCCCTGCTGTATCCCTCCTACCCTCCCCTGCTGTATCCCTCCTACCCTCCCTGCTGTATCCCTCCTACCCACCCTGCTGTATCCCTCCTACCCTCCCTGCTGTATCCCTCCTACCCTCCCTGCTGTATCCCTCCTACCCTCCCTGCTGTATCCCTCCTACCCTCCCTGCTGTATCCCTCCTACCCTCCCTGCTGTATCCCTCCTACCCTCCCTGCTGTATCCCTCCTACCCTCCCTGCTGTATCCCTCCTACCCTCCCTGCTGTTACCCTCCTACCCTCCCTGCTGTTCCCCCCCTGCCCTCCCTGCTGTATCCCTCCTACCCTCCCTGCTGTATCCCTCCTACCCTCCCTGCTGTATCCCTCCTACCCTCCCTGCTGTATCCCTCCTGCCCTCCCTGCTGTATCCCTCCTGCCCTCCCTGCTGTATCCCTCCTACCCTCCCTGCTGTATCCCTCCTACCCTCCCTGCTGTCCCCTCCTACCCTCCCTGCTGTATCCCTCCTACCCTCCCTGCTGTATCCCTCCTACCCTCCCTGCTGTATCCCTCCTGCCCTCCCTGCTGTATCCCTCCTGCCCTCCCTGCTGTATCCCTCCTACCCTCCCTGCTGTATCCCTCCTACCCTCCCTGCTGTCCCCTCCTACCCTCCCTGCTGTATCCCTCCTACCCTCCCTGCTGTATCCCTCCTGCCCTCCCTGCTGTATCCCTCCTGCCCTCCCTGCTGTATCCCTCCTACCCTCCCTGCTGTATCCCTCCTACCCTCCCTGCTGTATCCCTCCTGCCCTCCCTGCTGTATCCCTCCTGCCCTCCCTGCTGTATCCCTCCAACCCTCCCCTGCTGTATCCCTCCTACCCTCCCTGCTGTCCCCTCCTACCCTCCCTGCTGTATCCCTCCTGCCCTCCCTGCTGTATCCCTCCTGCCCTCCCTGCTGTATCCCTCCTGCCCTCCCTGCTGTATCCCTCCTGCCCTCCCTGCTGTATCCCTCCTGCCCTCCCTGCTGTATCCCTCCTACCCTCCCTGCTGTATCCCTCCTACCCTCCCTGCTGTATCCCTCCTACCCTCCCTGCTGTATCCCTCCTGCCCTCCCCTGCTGTATCCCTCCTGCCCTCCCCTGCTGTATCCCTCCTACCCTCCCTGCTGTATCCCTCCTACCCTCCCTGCTGTATCCCTCCTACCCTCCCTGCTGTATCCCTCCTACCCTCCCTGCTGTATCCCTCCTGCCCTCCCTGCTGTATCCCTCCTACCCTCCCTGCTGTATCCCTCCTGCCCTCCCTGCTGTATCCCTCCTACCCTCCCTGCTGTATCCCTCCTACCCTCCCTGCTGTTCCCTCCTGCCCTCCCTGCTGTCCCCTCCTGCCCTCCCTGCTGTCCCCTCCTACCCTCCCTGCTGTATCCCTCCTGCCCTCCCTGCTGTCCCCTCCTACCCTCCCTGCTGTATCCCTCCTACCCTCCCTGCTGTATCCCTCCTACCCTCCCTGCTGTATCCCTCCTACCCTCCCTGCTGTTACCCTCCTACCCTCCCTGCTGTATCCCTCCTACCCTCCCTGCTGTATCCCTCCTACCCTCCCTGCTGTATCCCTCCTACCCTCCCCTGCTGTATCCCTCCTACCCTCCCTGCTGTCCCCTCCTACCCTCCCTGCTGTATCCCTCCTGCCCTCCCTGCTGTCCCCTCCTACCCTCCCTGCTGCCCCCTCCTACCCTCCCTGCTGTATCCCTCCTACCCTCCCTGCTGCTACCCTCCTACCCTCCCTGCTGTCCCCTCCTGCCCTCCCTGCTCTAACCCTCCTACCCTCCCTGCTGTTCCCCTCCTGCCCTCCCTGCTCTAACCCTCCTACCCTCCCTGCTGTTCCCCTCCTGCCCTCCCTGCTCTAACCCTCCTACCCTCCCTGCTGTATCCCTCCTACCCTCCCTGCTGTATACCTCGTGCCCTCCCTGCTGTCCCCTCCTACCCTCCCTGCTGTATCCCTCCTACCCTCCCTGCTGTATCCCTCCTACCCTCCCTGCTGTCCCCTCCTGCCCTCCCTGCTGTATCCCTCCTACCCTCCCTGCTGTCCCCTCCTACCCTCCCTGCTGTATCCCTCCTACCCTCCCTGCTGTATCCCTCCTACCCTCCCTGCTGTCCCCTCCTGCCCTCCCTGCTGTATCCCTCCTACCCTCCCTGCTGTCCCCTCCTACCCTCCCTGCTGTATCCCTCCTACCCTCCCTGCTGTCCCCTCCTGCCCTCCCTGCTGTATCCCTCCTACCCTCCCTGCTGTATCCCTCCTGCCCTCCCTGCTGTATCCCTCCTACCCTCCCTGCTCTAACCCTCCTACCCTCCCTGCTGTATACCTCGTGCCCTCCCTGCTGTCCCCTCCTGCCCTCCCTGCTGTATCCCTCCTACCCTCCCTGCTGTATCCCTCCTGCCCTCCCTGCTGTCCCCTCCTGCCCTCCCTGCTGTCCCCTCCTGCCCTCCCTGTCCCTGCTGTATCCCTCCTACCCTCCCTGCTGTCCCCTCCTACCCTCCCTGCTGTATCCCTCCTACCCTCCCTGCTGTCCCCTCCTACCCTCCCTGCTGTATCCCTCCTGCCCTCCCTGCTGTATCCCTCCTGCCCTCCCTGCTGTATCCCTCCTACCCTCCCTGCTGTATCCCTCCTGCCCTCCCTGCTGTCCCCTCCTGCCCTCCCTGCTGTATCCCTCCTACCCTCCCTGCTGTATCCCTCCTACCCTCCCTGCTGTTCCCTCCTACCCTCCCTGCTGTATCCCTCCTACCCTCCCTGCTGTCCCCTCCTACCCTCCCTGCTGTTACCCTCCTACCCTCCCTGCTGTTCCCTCCTACCCTCCCTGCTGTATCCCTCCTGCCCTCCCTGCTGTATCCCTCCTACCCTCCCTGCTGTTCCCTCCTACCCTCCCTGCTGTATCCCTCCTACCCTCCCTGCTCTCCCCTCCTGCCCTCCCTGCTCTATCCCTCCTACCCTCCCTGCTGTATCCCTCCTACCCTCCCTGCTCTCCCCTCCTACCCTCCCTGCTGTATCCCTCCTGCCCTCCCTGCTGTCCCCTCCTGCCCTCCCTGCTGTATCCCCCCTACCCTCCCCTGCTGTATCCCTCCTGCCCTCCCTGCTGTCCCCTCCTGCCCTCCCTGCTGTATCCCTCCTACCCTCCCTGCTGTATCCCTCCTGCCCTCCCTGCTGTCCCCTCCTGCCCTCCCTGCTGTATCCCCCCTGCCCTCCCTGCTGTCCCCTCCTACCCTCCCTGCTGTCCCCTCCTACCCTCCCTGCTGTATCCCTCCTACCCTCCCTGCTGTTCCCTCCTACCCTCCCTGCTGTTCCCTCCTACCCTCCCTGCTGTATCCCTCCTATCCTCCCTGCTGTTCCCTCCTACCCTCCCTGCTGTATCCCTCCTACCCTCCCTGCTGTCCCCTCCTGCCCTCCCTGCTGTATCCCTCCTACCCTCCCTGCTGTATCCCTCCTACCCTCCCTGCTCTCCCCTCCTGCCCTCCCTGCTCTAACCCTCCTACCCTCCCTGCTGTATCCCTCCTACCCTCCCTGCTCTCCCCTCCTACCCTCCCTGCTGTATCCCTCCTGCCCTCCCTGCTGTCCCCTCCTGCCC
This sequence comes from Coregonus clupeaformis, assembly GCF_020615455.1. NCBI lineage: Eukaryota > Metazoa > Chordata > Actinopteri > Salmoniformes > Salmonidae > Coregonus > Coregonus clupeaformis. The sequence goes on along the minus strand of NC_059208.1, from coordinate 58,974,708 downwards.
TCCCTGCTGTATCCCTCCTACCCTCCCTGCTGTATCCCTCCTGCCCTCCCTGCTGTCCCCTCCTGCCCTCCCTGCTGTATCCCTCCTACCCTCCCTGCTGTTCCCCCCTGCCCTCCCTGCTGTCCCCTCCTACCCTCCCTGCTGTATCCCTCCTGCCCTCCCTGCTCTCCCCTCCTGCCCTCCCTGCTGTTCCCTCCTACCCTCCCTGCTGTATCCCTCCTACCCTCCCCTGCTGTCCCCTCCTGCCCTCCCTGCTGTATCCCTCCTACCCTCCCTGCTGTATCCCTCCTACCCTCCCTGCTCTCCCCTCCTGCCCTCCCTGCTCTAACCCTCCTACCCTCCCTGCTGTATCCCTCCTACCCTCCCTGCTCTCCCCTCCTACCCTCCCTGCTGTATCCCTCCTGCCCTCCCTGCTGTCCCCTCCTGCCCTCCCTGCTGTATCCCTCCTACCCTCCCTGCTGTATCCCTCCTACCCTCCCTGCTGTATCCCTCCTGCCCTCCCTGCTGTATCCCTCCTACCCTCCCTGCTGTATCCCTCCTACCCTCCCTGCTGTTCCCTCCTACCCTCCCTGCTGTCCCCTCCTACCCTCCCTGCTGTATCCCTCCTGCCCTCCCTGCTGTATCCCTCCTACCCTCCCTGCTGTATCCCTCCTGCCCTCCCTGCTGTCCCCTCCTGCCCTCCCTGCTGTATCCCTCCTACCCTCCCTGCTGTATCCCTCCTACCCTCCCTGCTGTTCCCTCCTACCCTCCCTGCTGTCCCCTCCTACCCTCCCTGCTGTATCCCTCCTACCCTCCCTGCTGTATCCCTCCTGCCCTCCCTGCTGTATCCCTCCTACCCTCCCTGCTGTATCCCTCCTACCCTCCCTGCTGTTCCCTCCTACCCTCCCTGCTGTCCCCTCCTACCCTCCCTGCTGTATCCCTCCTACCCTCCCTGCTGTTCCCCCCTAACCTCCCTGCTGTCCCCTCCTACCCTCCCTGCTGTCCCCTCCTGCCCTCCCTGCTGTATCCCTCCTGCCCTCCCTGCTCTCCCCTCCTGCCCTCCCTGCTCTAACCCTCCTACCCTCCCTGCTGTATCCCTCCTACCCTCCCTGCTGTATCCCTCCTACCCTCCCTGCTGTATCCCTCCTGCCCTCCCTGCTGTATCCCTCCTACCCTCCCTGCTGTTCCCTCCTACCCTCCCTGCTGTATCCCTCCTACCCTCCCTGCTGTATCCCTCCTACCCTCCCTGCTGTATCCCTCCTACCCTCCCTGCTGTATCCCTCCTACCCTCCCTGCTGTATCCCTCCTACCCTCCCTGCTGTTCCCTCCTACCCTCCCTGCTGTATCCCTCCTACCCTCCCTGCTGTCCCCTCCTACCCTCCCTGCTGTATCCCTCCTACCCTCCCTGCTGTATCCCTCCTACCCTCCCTGCTGTTACCCTCCTGCCCTCCCTGCTGTATCCCTCCTACCCTCCCTGCTGTTACCCTCCTGCCCTCCCTGCTGTATCCCTCCTACCCTCCCTGCTGTATCCCTCCTACCCTCCCTGCTGTATCCCTCCTGCCCTCCCTGCTGTATCCCTCCTACCCTCCCTGCTGTTACCCTCCTGCCCTCCCTGCTGTATCCCTCCTACCCTCCCTGCTGTATCCCTCCTACCCTCCCTGCTGTATCCCTCCTGCCCTCCCTGCTGTCCCCTCCTACCCTCCCTGCTGTATCCCTCCTACCCTCCCTGCTGTATCCCTCCTGCCCTCCCTGCTGTATCCCTCCTACCCTCCCTGCTGTATCCCTCCTACCCTCCCTGCTGTATCCCTCCTACCCTCCCTGCTGTATCCCTCCTACCCTCCCAGCTGTATCCCTCCTACCCTCCCTGCTGCCCCCTCCTACCCTCCCTGCTGTATCCCTCCTACCCTCCCAGCTGTATCCCTCCTACCCTCCCTGCTGTCCCCTCCTGCCCTCCCTGCTGTATCCCTCCTACCCTCCCTGCTGTTACCCTCCTGCCCTCCCTGCTGTATCCCTCCTACCCTCCCTGCTGTATCCCTCCTACCCTCCCTGCTGTATCCCTCCTACCCTCCCTGCTGTATCCCTCCTACCCTCCCTGCTGTATCCCTCCTACCCTCCCTGCTGTATCCCTCCCTACCCTCCCTGCTGTATCCCTCCTACCCTCCCTGCTGTATCCCTCCTACCCTCCCTGCTGTATCCCTCCTACCCTCCCTGCTGTTACCCTCCTGCCCTCCCTGCTGTATCCCTCCTACCCTCCCTGCTGTATCCCTCCCTACCCTCCCTGCTGTATCCCTCCTGCCCTCCCTGCTGTCCCCTCCTACCCTCCCTGCTGTATCCCTCCTACCCTCCCCTGCTGTATCCCTCCTACCCTCCCTGCTGTATCCCTCCTACCCTCCCTGCTGTTCCCTCCTACCCTCCCTGCTGTTCCCTCCTACCCTCCCTGCTGTATCCCTCCTACCCTCCCTGCTGTCCCCTTCTACCCTCCCTGCTGTATCCCTCCTACCCTCCCTGCTGTATCCCTCCTACCCTCCCTGCTGTATCCCTCCTACCCTCCCTGCTGTATCCCTCCTACCCTCCCTGCTGTATCCCTCCTACCCTCCCTGCTGTCCCCTCCTACCCTCCCTGCTGTTACCCTCCTACCCTCCCTGCTGTATCCCTCCTACCCTCCCTGCTGTATCCCTCCTACCCTCCCTGCTGTATCCCTCCTACCCTCCCTGCTGTATCCCTCCTACCCTCCCTGCTGTTCCCTCCTACCCTCCCTGCTGTCCCCTCCTGCCCTCCCTGCTGTATCCCTCCTACCCTCCCTGCTGTATCCCTCCTACCCTCCCTGCTGTATCCCTCCTACCCTCCCTGCTGTATCCCTCCTACCCTCCCTGCTGTATCCCTCCTACCCTCCCTGCTGTATCCCTCCTACCCTCCCTGCTGTATCCCTCCTACCCTCCCTGCTGTATCCCTCCTACCCTCCCTGCTGTTCCCTCCTACCCTCCCTGCTGTATCCCTCCTGCCCTCCCTGCTGTATCCCTCCTACCCTCCCTGCTGTTACCCTCCTGCCCTCCCTGCTGTATCCCTCCTACCCTCCCTGCTGTATCCCTCCTACCCTCCCTGCTCTAACCCTCCTACCCTCCCTGCTGTATCCCTCCTACCCTCCCTGCTGTATCCCTCCTACCCTCCCTGCTGTATCCCTCCTACCCCTCCCTGCTGTAACCCTCCTACCCTCCCTGCTGTATCCCTCCTACCCTCCCTGCTGTATCCCTCCTGCCCTCCCTGCTGTATCCCTCCCTACCCTCCCTGCTGTATCCCTCCTACCCTCCCTGCTGTAACCCTCCTACCCTCCCTGCTGTATCCCTCCTACCCTCCCTGCTGTATCCCTCCTACCCTCCCTGCTGTAACCCTCCTACCCTCCCTGCTGTATCCCTCCTACCCTCCCTGCTGTATCCCTCCTACCCTCCCTGCTGTAACCCTCCTACCCTCCCTGCTGTATCCCTCCTACCCTCCCTGCTGTTACCCTCCTTGTCCCTTTCTCCCATCACCCTGTCTTCCTCCCTGCCCGCTTCCCTTCGAGGTCACAGATGGTATAATTAGGGAACGACGAGGTAGAGAGGGGAAGAAGGGGAACGGTGAGGCAGAGAAGGTAAATTAATCTTTGATCAGCACCTTCTTGCTAGACCGCCATCTATGTTAATATGATGATATCATCACTACAGAGGAGCCATCTATGTTAATATGATGATATCATCACTACAGAGGAGTCATCTATGTTAATATGATGATATCATCCCTACAGATGAGTCTATGTTAATATGATGATATCATCACTACAGAGGAGTCATCTATGTTTGTCACGGTTCAGACAGACGACAAGAGGACCACAATTGCGTCACACCAGAAAGTTTATTAAAACTTAAGGGAAAAGGGAAGTAGGGAGTGAGTGAAGGCTCCAGGGGTTATCCCGTCCAATGTGCTGGGTCTGTGCCCCCCCCCAGTGGCAGCGGTGCGTCCGATGACGCCGGTGGTTGGTGGTCCAGAAGTCCTGGGGGGGGGAGGAAACACAGACACAACGGGGCGGATGAAACAAGGCAGAAGTACAGTTCAAGGGAAATCCAAATACGTTGTAGCAAGGCAGAAGGCTGGTCAGAGTTACCGGGGTCGAAGAGTAGTCAGGAGTCGTAATGGCAGAAAGCAGGTCTGGTTCTCCTGGGGCAGAAGAGTATCCAAGAATCAGGCAGGTCCGGGGTCACAAAACAAGGGTGAGCCAGAAGCGCGAGCACACAGGTTCGGGTGTGAGCTTTGCAGACGATCTGACAAAGGAGAGCTGAGAGACGGGACTTTAAATACTGGGAGAGGTTAGTGGGTAATGCAGCGCAGCTGGCAGAGTAATTAGAGCCGAGCAGAGCAGGGACAGGTGGAGCTCGTTAGGCTGAGTAGAGAGAGAGATGAGCAGAGTGGAAGATAGTGGAAACACATTAAGGTGGTAACCCGGTGGAGTGAGAGGGCTCATGACAGAACCCCCCAAGGGACGGCCCCAGAAGTCCCAAGAGCAACACCACGCCGGGCGGGAGGAGGGGAGCCGGAGGAGGGCTAGAACTCCTCCGAACGGTCCGAGCGAACGCCTCATCCTCGGAGGAAGCCGGAGGGCCGTGGTCGGGAGATGGGACAGGTCCCGAGACAGGATCAGGCACAGGACAGGAAGCCGAGCGGGCAGGACGGTTAGGGGATCCCTCTGGGGCGGCCCCCTACGGATTGCAGGTTGATCAGGATGCCGTTGGTGGAAGGCGGTGATGAGAGTCCTATCCACAATCCGACTAGCTGGCACCCAGGTCCTTTCCTCAGGTCCATAGCCCTCCCAGTCAATGAGGTACTGGAGACCCCTACCCCTCCGTCTGGACCGAAGCAGGCGGCGGACGGTGTAAACCAGACCACCATCGACGAGCCGTGGAGGAGGAGGACAAGGCGCAGCAGGGACCAGCGGACTCTCATGAATGGGCTTAATCTTAGACACATGGAAAGTGGGGTGCACCCTCATGGAATTAGGCAGTTGGAGCCGGACAGCAGTTGGGCTAATCACTCTTATGATAGGGAATGGGCCAATGAACCGAGGTGCCAACTTCTGCGACTCCACCCTGAGTGGCAGGTTCCTTGACGACAACCACACCCTTTGACCAACATGGTAGGTGGGAGCAGGGATTCTCCGACGGTTGGCCCCGGTAGTGTAGCTGGCAACGGATCTGAGAAGTGTGGCTCGGGCCTGTGACCAGGTGCGGCGACATCGACGGGCAAAAACAAGTGCAGATGGGCAAGTAACCTCCCCTTCCTGACTGGCAAATAGAGGAGGCTGGTATCCATAAACACATTGGAAAGGGGACATACCGATGGCAGAGCAGGTCAGAGAATTGTGTGCGTACTCCACCCATGTCAATTGCTGCGACCAGGAGTGGGGGTTGCGTGAAGTCATGCATCGCAGTGCCTTCTCGAGCTCCTGATTTGCCCGCTCTGACTGCCCATTGGATTGGGGATGGAATCCGGAAGTCAGACTGACTGTGGCTCCCAGCAGGTGACAGAACTCCTTCCAAAAAGCGGAGGAGAATTGTGGACCACGGTCAGAAACTACATCCTTTGGCAGTCCGTGGATCCGGAAGACGTGTTCCAGGACCACCTGGGCGGTCTCCTTGGCGGTTGGGAGCTTGGGGAGGGGAATGAAGTGTGCCATCTTGCTGAATCGGTCAACTATGGTGAGAATGACGGTCTTGCCCCTTGAAGGGGGCAGCCCCGTGACAAAGTCAAGGGCGATGTGAGACCAGGGACGTCTGGGCACAGGCAGGGGCTGCAGCAATCCGGCTGGGGGCTGGCAGGACGACTTGTGTTGGTTGCAGATGGGGCAGGCTTGGACGAATTCCCGTACATCCTTTCTCAGAGCGGGCCACCAGAACCTCTGGGCGAGCAGGTGGTAAGTGCGGGTGGAGCCAGGGTGACAAGCTAGGCGGGAGTCATGTCCCCACTGAACGACCTGGGACCTTAGGTTTTCGGGGACAAAAGGCGGTCAGCTGGGCAAGTGCTGGGACCGGGCTGGTTACGGAGAGCTTCCAGCACCTGTTCCTCAACAGCCCAGGTCAGAGCTGCTACGATGCAGGGACTTGGCAGAATCGACACAGGATCCTTGGAGGGGTTGTCATCCTTCTGGAATTGACGGGAGAGGGCGTCTGGCTTGGTGTTGCGTGATCCAGGCCGGTATGACAGAGTGAAATTAAACCTGGTGAAGAACAGGGCCCAGCGGGACTGCCTGGAGTTCAACCGTTTGGCCGTGCGGATGTACTCCAAGTTCTTATGATCGGTCCAAACGAGAAATGGAATGGTGGACCCCTCCAGCCAGTGACGCCACTCCTCCAAGGCAAGCTTCACAGCCAGCAGCTCTCGGTTCCCTATGTCGTAATTGCACTCAGAGGGGGACAACCGACGTGAGAAAAAGGCACAGGGATGGAGCTTCCTATCCTCCGCAGCCCACTGAGAAATCACAGCACCAACTCCCACATCCGAGGCGTCCACCTCCACAATGAATTGCCGGTCCACGTCAGGCATCTGGAGGATGGGAGCGGAGGTGAACCTTACCTTGAGGGTACTGAAGGCCTTGTCGGCTGCTGGGGTCCAGGTGAAGGGTTGCTTGGTGCTGGTTAGAGCAGTGAGAGGGGCAGCAACGGTACTGTAGTTCCGGATAAACTTTCTATAGAAGTTAGCAAACCCCAGAAACTGTTGCAGCTTCTTTCTGTTCTCCGGAACTGGCCATGACGTGACTGCTGATACTTTGGCAGGATCCATTTGGATACTTCCCTCTGCCACTATGTACCCCAGGAAGGCCACTGTCTTGACGTGAAACTCACACTTCTCTGCCTTGGCGTAGAGGGAATTCTCCAGAAGACGATGAAGGACTTGCTGGACATGGCGGGTGTGTTCAGACAGGTTTCTGGAGTAGATTAAGATGTCATCCAGGTAAACGAAGACAAACTTGTTTAACATGTCCCGCAGTACATCATTCACTAGAGCCTGGAACACAGCAGGAGCATTGGTGAGGCCAAAAGGCATAACCAGATACTCGTAGTGGCCTGTTGGTGTATTGAATGCGGTCTTCCATTCATCTCCCTCCCGGATCCGCACTAGGTGGTAAGCGTTTCTGAGATCCAACTTGGTAAAAACAGTGGCTCCCTGGAGCAACTCAAAAGCAGAGGTGAGCAGAGGGAGAGGGTAACGGTTTTTCACTGTGATGTCGTTGAGTCCCCTGTAGTCGATGCAGGGGCGAAGAGATCCGTCCCTCTTCCCCACAAAGAAGAAGCCAGCACCAGCCGGAGATGAAGATGAACGGATCAATCCTGTGGACAGAGAGTCATTGATGTAGTCCTCCATGGACCTTCTTTCAGGAGCAGACAACGAATAAAGACGGCCCCCTTGGAGGGGCTGTTCCAGGGAGGAGGTCGATGGCACAGTCGTACGGTCGGTGAGGGGGCAGAGATGTGGCTCTTGCTTTGTTAAACACTTCTCTGAGACCATGGTAGCATTCTGGGACATGGGAGAGGTCAGGGGCGGAGTTAGTAGGTACTGGCCGAGGGGGTAGTGCGGCAGCAAGCAGGCAGGTTCGGTGGCAGTCCTCTCCCCACTCCCCTGATCACCCCGGTCACCCAGTCGAGCTGAGGGTTGTGCCGGCGGAGCCATGGGTAACCCAGGATGAGGGGTTGGCCTGGAGAGGGGAGCAGGTGAAACTGGATAGTTTCTTGATGGTTTCCGGACAGACCCATCAAGACCGGGGCCGTGACATGAGTGACCGATCCGAGTAAGTGTCCGTCCAGTGCCCGGGCAGGAATAGGAGGTGTCAAACGGAGGTTCTCCATGTCGGGGGAAGTGTGCGCTGAGTCCATGATGGTCAGATCGTACTGTCACGGTTCAGACAGACGACAAGAGGACCACAATTGCGTCACACCAGAAAGTTTATTAAAACTTAAGGGAAAAGGGAAGTAGGGAGTGAGTGAAGGCTCCAGGGGTTATCCCGTCCAATGTGCTGGGTCTGTGCCCCCCCCCAGTGGCAGCGGTGCGTCCGATGACGCCGGTGGTTGGTGGTCCAGAAGTCCTGGGGGGGGGAGGAAACACAGACACAACGGGGCGGATGAAACAAGGCAGAAGTACAGTTCAAGGGAAATCCAAATACGTTGTAGCAAGGCAGAAGGCTGGTCAGAGTTACCGGGGTCGAAGAGTAGTCAGGAGTCGTAATGGCAGAAAGCAGGTCTGGTTCTCCTGGGGCAGAAGAGTATCCAAGAATCAGGCAGGTCCGGGGTCACAAAACAAGGGTGAGCCAGAAGCGCGAGCACACAGGTTCCGGGTGTGAGCTTTGCAGACGATCTGACAAAGGAGAGCTGAGAGACGGGACTTTAAATACTGGGAGAGGTTAGTGGGTAATGCAGCGCAGCTGGCAGAGTAATTAGAGCCGAGCAGAGCAGGGACAGGTGGAGCTCGTTAGGCTGAGTAGAGAGAGAGAGATGAGCAGAGTGGAAGATAGTGGAAACACATTAAGGTGGTAACCCGGTGGAGTGAGAGGGCTCATGACAATGTTAATATGATGATATCATCACTACAGAGGAGTCATCTATGTTAATATGATGATATCATCACTACAGAGGAGTCATCTATGTTAATATGATGATATCATCACTACAGAGGAGTCATCTATGTTAATATGATGATATCATCACTACAGAGGAGTCATCTATGTTAATATGATGATATCATCACTACAGAGGAGTCATCTATGTTAATATGATGATATCATCACTACAGAGGAGTCATCTATGTTAATATGATGATATCATCACTACAGATGAGTCATCTATGTTAATATGATGATATCATCACTACAGAGGAGTCATCTATGTTAATATGATGATATCATCACTACAGAGGAGTCATCTATGTTAATATGATGATATCATCACTACAGATGAGTCATCTATGTTAATATGATGATATCATCACTGCAGAGGAGTCATCTATGTTAATATGATGATATCATCACTGCAGAGGAGTCATCTATGTTAATATGATGATATCATCACTACAGAGGAGTCATCTATGTTAATATGATGATATCATCACTACAGAGGAGTCATCTATGTTAATATGATGATATCATCACTACAGAGGAGTCATCTATGTTAATATAATGATATCATCACTACAGATGAGTCATCTATGTTAATATGATGATATCATCACTGCAGAGGAGTCATCTATGTTAATATGATGATATCATCACTGCAGAGGAGTCATCTATGTTAATATGATGATATCATCACTACAGAGGAGTCATCTATGTTAATATGATGATATCATCACTACAGAGGAGTCATCTATGTTAATATGATGATATCATCACTACAGAGGAGTCATCTATGTTAATATGATGATATCATCACTACAGATGAGCCATCTGTGTTAATATGAGGATAGCAGCATTATTCATTATTATTTCTGTAATAATAAATATTTACTCAAATTGACTGAAATGACTACTGTTCCATTGCTGTAGTAGTTTATGAGATACCGAAGAACAAAGGGTTAAAAAAAAAAAGGTATAATACCTTACAGTAAGAGAGAGTACCTTAAAACCTGAGTGCTCAGGGAGTCCCTGAATATAAAACCTGACAAAATAGTATAAATATTGCACCAGACATGTTAGTTAGATGTAAAATTGCGTGACTAAGATCTTCTCTGCAAAAACGTCAAAATTAATGATGCATTTCTTGAGTTATCTTAGATTAATTCTGACTATTTTAAGGAAGTGTATACTGGCCAATGTGTCTCAAGATGGACAAACAGTACTATTGCCGACGGTCTTTTAAGGGAGAATGCGAGCCACTCGTTGGGTTTGCCTAGCCAACTAGAGGCCCACTCCCCCCTCCCTACTCACACACTGCACTGCTTTCATCTGAATGAGCCATTACGTGTAATGGAGTGTTCATAGAACATCTGCTGACATCCACATTAGAGGAGAGAGAGAGTCTCTCTCTCTCTCTCTCTCTCTCTCTCTCTCTCTCTCTCTCTCTCTCTCTCTCTCTCTCTCTCTCTCTCTCTCTCTCTCTCTCTCTCTCTCTCTCTCTCTCTCTCTCTTCTTTTTCCTTTTTTTAGGGGTTGGGGGTAGAAGGATTACTTTATCCTATCCCAGGTATTCCTTAAAGAGGTGGGGTTTCAAATGTCTCCGGAAGGTGGTGAGTGACTCCGCTGTCCTGGCGTCGTGAGGGAGCTTGTTCCACCATTGGGGTGCCAGAGCAGCGAACAGTTTTGACTGGGCTGAGCGGGAACTATGCTTCCGCAGAGGAAGGGGAGCCAGCAGGCCAGAGGTGGATGAACGCAATGCCCTCGTTTGGGTGTAGGGACTGATCAGAGCCTGAAGGTACGGAGGTGCCGTTCCCCTCACAGCTCCATAGGCAAGCACCATGGTCTTGTAACAGATGCGAGCTTCAACTGGAAGCCAGTGGAGTGTGCGGAGGAGCGGGGTGATTTATAAAGCCCTTTTTACATCAGCAGATGTCACAAAGTGCTATACAGAAACCCAGCCTAAAACCCCAAACAGCAAGCAATGCAGATGTAGAAGCACGGTGGCTAGGAAAAACTCCCTAGAAAGGCAGAAACCTAGGAAGAAACCTAGAGAGGAACCAGGCTCTGAGGGGTGGCCAGTCCCCTTCTGGCTGTGCCGGGTGGAGATTTTAACAGTACATGGCCATTAAGGAGAGATATTTCTGCAAGATGTACAAACGTTCATAGATGACCAGCAGGGTCAAATAATAATCACTGTGGTTGTAGAGGTTGCAACAGGTCAGTAAATCAGTCACTTGGCTTTTCATAGCCGGGCATTTAGAAGTTGAAATAGCAGGTGCGGTAAAGAGAGAGAGTTGAAAACAGCAGGTCTGGGACAAGGTAGCACGTCCGGTGAACAGGTCAGGGTTCCATAGCCGCAGGCAGAAGAGTGGAAACTGGAGCAGCAGCACGACCAGGTGGACTGGGGACAGCCAGGAGTCATCAGGCCAGGTAGTCCTGAGGCATGGTCCTAGGGCTCAGGTCCTCCGGGAGGGGAGGGAGAGAGGACCAGGTGGACTGGGGACAGCCAGGAGTCATCAGGCCAGGTAGTCCTGAGACATGGTCCTAGGGCTCAGGTCCTCCGGGAGGGGAGGGAGAGAGGACCAGGTGGACTGGGGACAGCCAGGAGTCATCAGGCCAGGTAGTCCTGAGACATGGTCCTAGGGCTCAGGCTTCCGGGATGGGAGGGATGAGAATTAGAGGGAGCATACTTAAATTCATACAGGACACCGGATAAGACAGGAGAATAACACCAGATATAACATACTGACCCACGGCACATAGACTATTGCAGCATAAATACTGGAGGCTGATCATAGATCATAGATCATAGATCATAGATCAGAGATCATAGATCATGGATAATAAAAGAGTAGCAGCAGCGTATGTGAAGAATGTGAAAGTGTGTCTATGTGTAAGTCTGTGTGTGTGTTGTGTCAATATGCATGTGTGTGTGTGTGTTTTTTGTGTGTGTGTGCGTGCGTGCGTGCGTATGTAGTGTATGTGTGTGTGTGTGTGTGTGTGTTGGAGTGTCAGTGAAGTATGTGTGAGTGAGTGGGTAGAGTCCAGTGAGTGGGTAGAGTCCAGTGAGTGGGTAGAGTCCAGTGTGTGGGTAGAGTCCAGTGAGTGGGTAGAGTCCAGTGAGTGGGTAGAGTCCAGTGAGTGGGTAGGGTCCAGTGTGTGGTAGAGTCCAGTGTGTGCATAGAGACAGTGTGTGGGAGTCAGTATAAAGGGAGTCAGTGTAAGGGAGTCAGTGTAAGGGAGACAGTGTAAGGGAGTCAGTGTAAGGGAGTCAGTGTAAGGGAGTCAGTATAAACGGGGTCAGTGTAAGGGAGTCAGTGTAAGGGAGTCAGTATAAAGGGTGTCAGTGTAAGGGAGTCAGTATAAAGGGAGTCAGTATAAAGGGAGTCAGTATAAAGGGAGTCAGTATAAAGGGAGACAGTGTAAAGGGAGTCAGTGTAAGGGAGTCAGTATAAAGGGAGTCAGTATAAAGGGAGTCAGTGTAAGGGGGTCAGTGTAAGGGAGTCAGTCTAAGGGAGACAGTGTAAGGGAGTCAGTGTAAGGGAGACAGTGTAAGGGAGTCAGTGTAAGGGAGCCAGTGTAAGGGAGTCAGTATAAAGGGAGTCAGTATAAAGGGAGTCAGTATAAAGGGAGTCAGTATAAAGGGAGACAGTGTAAGGGAGTCAGTGTAAGGGGGTCAGTGTAAGGGAGTCAGTGTAAGGGAGTCAGTGTAAGGGAGTCAGTGTAAGGGAGTCAGTGTAAGGGAGTCAGTATAAAGGGAGTCAGTATAAAGGGAGTCAGTATAAAGGGAGTCAGTATAAAGGGAGACAGTGTAAGGGAGTCAGTGTAAGGGGGTCAGTGTAAGGGAGTCAGTGTAAGGGAGTCAGTGTAAGGGAGTCAGTGTAAGGGAGTCAGTGTAAAGGGAGTCAGTATAAAGGGAGTTAGTGTAAGGGAGTCAGTGTAAGGGAGTCAGTGTAAGGGAGTCAGTGTAAGGGAGTCAGTGTAAAGGGAGTCAGTATAAAGGAGTCCGTATAAAGGGAGTCAGTATAAAGGGAGTCAGTATAAAGGGAGTCAGTATAAAGGGAGTCAGTATAAAGGAGTCCGTATAAAGGGAGTCAGTATAAAGGAGTCAGTATAAAGGGAGTCAGTATAAAGGGAGTCAGTATAAAGGGAGTCAGTATAAAGGGAGTCAGTATAAAGGGAGTCAGTATAAAGGGAGTCAGTGCAAATCAACTAAGATAAATAAATACATAATAAAGAGGGTCAATTTAAATTGATTAAAGGGGAAGTTCACCCAGAAATACGTCTGGGCCCTTTATAACACTTGCCTGGTCGTTTGTCAGTACCCCAGACAGTTTTTAGGTCCATTTCTTGAGTATTTAGTAAAAAGCTGATTCTACCCCCGCCTTCCCCATAGAAACTCCATGCAAAGTCCATCATAAATACCTCCCAAACACACTGCTCTGGCATCTCATGAACACAATAGTCCTTGTAATTACTTTCTTTCTCAGTACAGTTTTTCAGCTAACTTATTTCAGTAGGCTAATTTTTACCAATGTATTTTGTTATTTTCGTATTGAAATCCAGGAAATAGATGAATGTGCACCTCAAGGCAGGACCTACAGTAGGTCGGGACTTCCGAGGTGGGCGTGGTTGAAGGATGTAAACAATCATTTTCTGTTCTCACTCCTTCACAGTATTTGCTGCCCTCGTCAAATGTAGTAAAGAATGTCAGATGGAGAACAAAGAGGATATTGGAGCCCTGCCTTATTATCAGAATGGTACTCTTGTGCCATATCTGTTTGATCCAGATTATACTATACTATACTATACTATAATATATACTATATACTATATACTATATACTATATACTATATACTATATTATTCTATTATATTATACAGATTATACTGAGGCTGAGTTGTTCCATTTGTGGGCTGACTAAAAGAAAAGAGCTGGAGAGAGACAGGACCTAGCAGATGTTGAGGAAACACAGTCTCTTCCTAGGCTGCAGGAGGAAACACAGGCTATTCCCAGAATGCAGGAGGAAACACAGGCTCTTCCCAGAATGCAGGAGGAAACACAGGCTATTCCTAGGCTCTTCCCAGAATGCAGGAGGAAACACAGGCTCTTCCTCTTCCCAGAATGCAGGAGGAAACACAGGCTCTTCCTAGGCTCTTCCCAGAATGCAGGAGGAAACACAGGCTCTTCCTAGGCTCTTCCCAGAATGCAGGGTGACTGTTGGTGCAGTTGCAGGAGATGCCTAGCTCTACCAACAGATAGTGAATGTCTCAGCTGTGGAGAACAGGACCAGCTTATTCCCATAATGGAGGAGATAGAGCATCAGACTGACGATGCAGCAGTTCCAGCCTGTGTGGAACTAAACACTCTGATTTATTGTATCTCATCAATCCTGGTGTGTTGGAGACTTTCTTCAGAACGCCCAGGATCAACTGGAAACGACCTGCCACACCTAACGGTCCAAATGGGAAGCCCAGGATCAACTGGAAACGACCTGCCACACCTAACGGTCCAAATGGGAAGCCCAGGATCAACTGGAAACGACCTGCCACACCTAACGGTCCAAATGGGAAGCCCAGGATCAACTGGAAACGACCTGCCACACCTAACGGTCCAAATGGGAAGCCCAGGATCAACTGGAAACGACCTGCCACACCTAACGGTCCAAATGGGAAGCCCAGGATCAACTGGAAATGACCTGCCACACCTAACGGTCCAAATGGGAAGCCCAGGATCAACTGGAAACGACCTGCCACACCTGACGGTCCAAATGGGAAGCCCAGGATCAACTGGAAACGACCTGCCACACCTAACGGTCCAAATGGGAAGCCCAGGATCAACTGGAAAGGACCTGCCACACCTAACGGTCCAAATGGGAAGCCCAGGATCAACTGGAAACGACCTGCCACACCTAACGGTCCAAATGGGAAGCCCAGGATCAACTGGAAACGACCTGCCACACCTAACGGTCCAAATGGGAAGCCCAGGATCAACTGGAAACGACCTGCCACACCTAATGGTCCAAATGGGAAGCCCAGGATCAACTGGAAACGACCTGCCACACCTAACGGTCCAAATGGGAAGCCCAGGATCAACTGGAAACGACCTGCCACACCTAACGGTCCAAATGGGAAGCCCAGGATCAACTGGAAAGGACCTGCCACACCTAACGGTCCAAATGGGAAGCCCAGGATCAACTGGAAACGACCTGCCACACCTAACGGTCCAAATGGGAAGCCCAGGATCAACTGGAAACGACCTGCCACACCTAACGGTCCAAATGGGAAGCCCAGGATCAACTGGAAAGGACCTGCCACACCTAACGGTCCAAATGGGAAGCCCAGGATCAACTGGAAACGACCTGCCACACCTGACGGTCCAAATGGGAAGCCCAGGATCAACTGGAAACGACCTGCCACACCTAACGGTCCAAATGGGAAGCCCAGGATCAACTGGAAACGACCTGCCACACCTAACGGTCCAAATGGGAAGCCCAGGATCAACTGGAAACGACCTGCCACACCTAACGGTCCAAATGGGAAGCCCAGGATCAACTGGAAACGACCTGCCACACCTAACGGTCCAAATGGGAAGCCCAGGATCAACTGGAAACGACCTGCCACACCTAACGGTCCAAATGGGAAGCCCAGGATCAACTGGAAACGACCTGCCACACCTAACGGTCCAAATGGGAAGCCCAGGATCAACTGGAAACGACCTGCCACACCTAACGGTCCAAATGGGAAGCCCAGGATCAACTGGAAATGACATGCCACACATAACGGTCCAAATGGGAAGCCCAGGATCAACTGGAAACGACCTGCCACACCTAACGGTCCAAATGGGAAGCCCAGGATCAACTGGAAACGACCTGCCACACCTAACAGTCCAAATGGGAAGCCCAGGATCAACTGGAAAGGACCTGCCACACCTAACGGTCCAAATGGGAAGCCCAGGATCAACTGGAAACGACCTGCCACACCTAACGGTCCAAATGGGAAGCCCAGGATCAACTGGAAACGACCTGCCACACCTAACGGTCCAAATGGGAAGCCCAGGATCAACTGGAAACGACCTGCCACACCTAACGGTCCAAATGGGAAGCCCAGGATCAACTGGAAACGACCTGCCACACCTAATGGTCCAAATGGGAAGCCCAGGATCAACTGGAAACGACCTGCCACACCTAACGGTCCAAATGGGAAGCCCAGGATCAACTGGAAACGACCTGCCACACCTAACGGTCCAAATGGGAAGCCCAGGATCAACTGGAAAGGACCTGCCACACCTAACGGTCCAAATGGGAAGCCCAGGATCAACTGGAAAGGACCTGCCACACCTAACGGTCCAAATGGGAAGCCCAGGATCAACTGGAAACGACCTGCCACACCTAACGGTCCAAATGGGAAGCCCAGGATCAACTGGAAACGACCTGCCACACCTAACGGTCCAAATGGGAAGCCCAGGATCAACTGGAAACGACCTGCCACACCTAACGGTCCAAATGGGAAGCCCAGGATCAACTGGAAACGACCTGCCACACCTAACGGTCCAAATGGGAAGTCCAGGATCAACTGGAAACGACCTGCCACACCTAACGGTCCAAATGGGAAGCCCAGGATCAACTGGAAACGACCTGCCACACCTAACGGTCCAAATGGGAAGCCCAGGATCAACTGGAAAGGACCTGCCACACCTAACGGTCCAAATGGGAAGCCCAGGATCAACTGGAAACGACCTGCCACACCTAACGGTCCAAATGGGAAGCCCAGGATCAACTGGAAACGACCTGCCACACCTAACGGTCCAAATGGGAAGCCCAGGATCAACTGGAAACGACCTGCCACACCTAACGGTCCAAATGGGAAGCCCAGGATCAACTGGAAACGACCTGCCACACCTAACGGTCCAAATGGGAAGTCCAGGATCAACTGGAAACGACCTGCCACACCTAACGGTCCAAATGGGAAGCCCAGGATCAACTGGAAACGACCTGCCACACCTAATGGTCCAAATGGGAAGCCCAGGATCAACTGGAAACGACCTGCCACACCTAACGGTCCAAATGGGAAGCCCAGGATCAACTGGAAACGACCTGCCACACCTAACGGTCCAAATGGGAAGCCCAGGATCAACTGGAAACGACCTGCCACACCTAACGGTCCAAATGGGAAGCTCTCTGAAGCCTAAGTGTTTTGGCTGATATTATTCACAGGATATTTATATGACTCTCTAAGGTGAAAATAAATAGCCTACCTAATGACAGCCTTCCACTGTGTTTTCCAGTCTCCTGCCTACACCCCATAATGTAACTGGCTACTGTAGTCCCCTTCAAGTTGTCTGACAATGATGACATGCTGGCTAATGTAACAGGCTACTGTAGTCCCCTTCAAGTAGTCTGACAATGATGACATGCTGGCTAATGTAACTGGCTACTGTAGTCCCCTTCATGCTGGCTAGGTAAACAGTGTCTAGAACGAGTGGATACGTGCCATAGAAATATAATGTATGGGACGCGCACTTCACAATCTGGGTCTACATAAACAATAAGTTATATGACCAAACAGTGTAAAGTATAAAGTCAATAGTGGTAGTAGAGAACAACATGTTGCTTGTAAAGTATAAAGTCAATAGTGGTAGTAGAGAACAACATGTTGCTTGTAAAGTATAAAGTCAATAGTGGTAGTAGAGAACAACATGTTGCTTGTAAAGTATAAAGCCAATAGTGGTAGTAGAGAACAACATGTTGCTTGTAAAGTATAAAGCCAATAGTGGTAGTAGAGAACAACATGTTGCTTGTAAAGTATAAAGCCAATAGTGGTAGTAGAGAACAACATGTTGCTTGTAAAGTATAAAGTCAATAGTGGTAGTAGAGAACAACATGTTGCTTGTAAAGTATAAAGTCAATAGTGGTAGTAGAGAACAACATGTTGCTTGTAAAGTATAAAGCCAATAGTGGTAGTAGAGAACAACATGTTGCTTGTAAAGTATAAAGCCAATAGTGGTAGTAGAGAACAACATGTTGCTTGTAAAGTATAAAGCCAATAGTGGTAGTAGAGAACAACATGTTGCTTGTAAAGTATAAAGCCAATAGTGGTAGTAGAGAACAACATGTTGCTTGTAAAGTATAAAGCCAATAGTGGTAGTAGAGAACAACATGTTGCTTGTAAAGTATAAAGCCAATAGTGGTAGTAGAGAACAACATGTTGCTTGTAAAGTATAAAGCCAATAGTGGTAGTAGAGAACAACATGTTGCTTGTAAAGTATAAAGCCAATAGTGGTAGTAGAGAACAACATGTTGCTTGTAAAGTATAAAGTCAATAGTGGTAGTAGAGAACAACATGTTGCTTGTAAAGTATAAAGCCAATAGTGGTAGTAGAGAACAACATGTTGCTTGTAAAGTATAAAGCCAATAGTGGTAGTAGAGAACAACATGTTGCTTGTAAAGTATAAAGTCAATAGTGGTAGTAGAGAACAACATGTTGCTTGTAAAGTATAAAGTCAATAGTGGTAGTAGAGAACAACATGTTGCTTGTAAAGTATAAAGTCAATAGTGGTAGTAGAGAACAACATGTTGCTTGTAAAGTATAAAGCCAATAGTGGTAGTAGAGAACAACATGTTGCTTGTAAAGTATAAAGTCAATAGTGGTAGTAGAGAACAACATGTTGCTTGTAAAGTATAAAGTCAAT
>NC_059208.1:58928910-58951410 GCF_020615455.1 Coregonus clupeaformis | reverse complement strand
CAACGGAGTTGTCAACCAACATGCAGAGATGCGATTTGCCACCTGGTTATCAGAAGGTTCAGTGTATAATGGAAAGAGTATCTCATCCAACAACATGTTGGTGTTCAATGTGATATTTAATACTGCAGCTTAGACAAGTTCATAAAAACACGTTTCTAGATAGTTTATTAAAGTGTAAAAAACAGTTATAATTGTGTGATTCCTCTCGATATTTGGCATATGATTCAGGACATTCATTTCCAATGGTAAGACTGTGAGGGGCATTGAATTGGTGTAATTACAGGAGTCTAAAATGCAGTTTTTATAATGTGCTTATTAATTATATTCTGCTCATTTCAACTGACTGACTGCTCTTAATTAAATCTGATTGGTTTGCCCTTCCCCTCACTTCCCCCACCACCACATCACTATGGCAACTAGAACAGTTGACACAAAACCTACCTATCAAGCGTTCTGCTTCCCTAGCGCCAACATTAAAGGAATAACACAACATTACACATCGGTGAATTTACCCTGTAAGCAGTCTAGACAAGGGAGAGTAACATTTGGAAAAGTGGCCAGGTAAACAATATGAATGAGTAATGGAAGTCTCACCTTGTCCTTAGACTGCTTACAGGGTAAGGAAACAAATATATCATTGAATTATCCCTTTAAATGTACAGCCCTGGTCTCTATTAGTATTTCCATAAAAACTGAAAACAGCTTCATAATAATAGGAGGGAAAGAAGGGAAATACAATAAATACAAAACGGCAAAACAAGGAGTTGGTTGACATTGTATCGGTCCTCAACTGTTTTCTGACTTTTCATTGCAATTTGGAAATGAATAATTATCTCCCTGGGGAGGAAGGGAAGAGATGGGAGAGAGGGGGAGGCAGAATGGAGGGAGGGAGTTCTCCCACATGTTGTTATGCCTTGTCCAGGCTTGGATTTGCATGTTGCATACATTAACAAATGCCTAGGTATGGTCAATTGACCTTTATCAGGTGACCAGCTCTTCATCCAGACCCATTCATTTTTCACACTCTCCCTCTCTCGCTCCCCTCCATTGATTTGACAATTCTAATATTTTGTACAAATGCCTTTTGTGGTGTGGGACATTATGATGATATTCCCTTAATTAATGAAGGGGATGGTGGCAGGAGGGATAGGAAGATTCCAGTGCTGCTGTCGGGAGAGGTTGTGTTTTTCTCTAGCTGGAGGTAAGCAGGAGGTAAGCTTCTCATATGGTGTTGAGTAAAGCTTAACCATGTATTAGATCGTAGGTAGGTAGTTAGTTGTAGTTAGGTATTGTATTTATCATAGGTTAGTATTGTTGTTATTGTAGGTTTCCGTAGGTAATTGTAGGTTAGTATCGAAGCACGAGGCTAGCTAGCTAGCGGGTAGCTACTGGTAACGATTAGCAACGGTGGAGAGCTGTTTCCAATGTTAATGTGCTGCTACCCAACGTTTAATTTTTGCTGCGTTATGCGTTATGAAAGGAACTAGACACGGACATGAATTATCTGTTTAGTGTGCTAACACACTCTTGGCAGTTTGTTGTAACCAAGTATTGGTGCTAAATTGTGTGTTAATGGATGCTAGCTTGCTAGTTAGCTACGGCGTCATAGCTAGGTATCGTGGGTTGTTGTGGGTAGTTACTGCAGGTTTAGTGTGCTAACACACTCTTGGCAGTTTGTTGTAACCAAGTATTGGTGCTAAATTGTGTGTTAATGGATGCTAGCTTGCTAGTTAGCTACGGCGTCATAGCTAGGTATCGTGGGTTGTTGTGGGTAGTTACTGCAGGTTGGCAGTGTCTTCGGCCGTGCCGGCTGTAGCACGAAGCGAGCTAACTAGCCGTTTTTCGAACAGAGTCAGAGTCAACACAGTAGCCATTGTGTGCCGGGTGTAGCACGAAGCTAGCTAGCTAGCCGTTCTTCAAACAAAGTCAACACAGTGGCCAATGCTAGCTACCCAACACGACCAGCTAACTGTACTGTAGTAGCTAAATACAATATACTTGTCCTAGCTAGCCAACGTTGAATCATTGCTGCGTCATGAAAGGAACTTGACACAGACACGAATGATCTGTTTAGTGTGTTATCACACTATTGGTGGTTTGTTGTGACCAAGTGTTTGTGCTAAACTGTGTGTTACTGGATGCTAGCATGCTAGTTAGCTAGTTAACACACTATTGGTGGTTTGTTGTGACCAAGTGTTGGTGCTAAACTGTGTGTTAAACTGTGTGTTATTGGATGCTAGCATGCTAGTTAGCTATGGTGTCATAGTTAGCTAGCTGAATAAAGTGGGTTGAGTCTATTCCTTTAAACATTGAACCGCTGTGGTTCACAACAATTCTGATTTCTAAAGGTGGAAGTTGGGAGAGTTTTTGTTCCGGGTGGTTCAGTGAAACAATTTTAGTTTCTGAGGTAGAAGTTTTTGGTGAGGGAGGCCCTGCTCTCTCCTCTCCCAGATGCTTAGCTCATTTCATTTCGATCTCCTCTGCATTTTTGTAGCCATTTGCTACAGCCTGTCAACTATGCCTCTGCCTATCCCTGTTCTCTCCTCTCTGCACAGGCTACACAAACGCACCACACCGCGCGGCTGCTGCCTCTCTAACCTGGTGGTCCCTGCACGCACCCCTCACCTGGAGTTCCAGGTCGCAGGCAGCCTCTGGAACTGCCGTTCTGCTGCCAACAAAGCTGACTTCATCCCAGCCTATGCCAACCTCCAGTCCCTCGACTTCCTGGCGCTGACGGAAACATGGATCACCACTGAAAACACTGCTACTCCTACTGCTCTCTCCTCGTCTGACCATGTGTTCTCGCATACCCCGAGAGCATCTGGTCAGAGGGGTGGTGGTACAGGAATCCTCATCTCTCCCAAGTGGACATTCTCAATTTTTCCCCTAACCCATCTGTCTATCTCCTCATTTGAATTCCATGCTGTCACAGTCACTAGCCCATTTAAGCTTAATATCCTTGTCATCTATCGCCCTCCAGGTTCCCTTGGAGAGTTCATCAATGAGCTTGACGCCTTGATAAGTTCCTTTCCTGAGGATGGCTCACCCCTCACAGTTTTGGGGGATTTCAACCTCCCTATGTCCACATTTGACTCATTTCTCTCTGCCTCCTTCTTTCCACTCCTCTCCTCTTTTGACCTCACCCTCTCACCGTCCCCCCTACTCACAAGGCAGGCAATACGCTTGACCTCATCTTCACTAGATGCTGCTCCTCTACTAATCTCACTGCAACTCCCCTCCATGTCTCCGACCACTACTTTGTTTCCTTTTCTCTCTCGCTCTCCTCCCACACTACTCACTCTGCCCCTACACAGATGGTAATGCGCCGCCGCAACCTTCGCTCTCTCTCTCCCACTACTCTCTCCTCTTCCATCCTATCATCTCTTCCCTCTGCTCAATCCTTCTCCCTCCAATCTCCTGATTCTGCCTCCCTCAACCCTCCTCTCCTCCCTTTCTGCATCCTTTGACTCTCTGTGTCCCCTATCCTCCCGGCCGGCTCGGTCCTCCCCTCCAGCTCCGTGGCTTGATGACTCACTGCGAGCTCACAGAACAGAGCTCCGGGCAGCGGAGCGGAAATGGAAGAAAACTAAACTCCCTGCCGACCTGGCATCTTTTCACTCCCTCCTCTCTACATTTTCTTCATCTGTTTCTGCTGCTAAGGCCACCTTCTACCACTCTAAATTCCAAGCATCTGCCTCTAACCCTAGGAAGCTCTTTGCCACATTTTCCTCCCTCCTGAATCCCCCCCTCCTCTCTCTCTGTGGATGACTTCGTCAACCACTTTGAAAAAGAAGGTTGACGACATCCGATCCTCGTTTGTTAAGTCTAATGACACTGCTGGTCCTGCTCACACTGCCCTACCCTATGCTTTGACTTCTTTCTCCCCTCTCTCTCCAGATAAAATGCCGCGACTTGTGACTGCAGGCCGCCCAACAACCTGCCCGCTTGACCCCATCCCCTCCTCCCTTCTCCAGACCATCTCCGGTGACCTTCTCCCCTACCTCACCTCGCTGATCAACTCATCCTTGACCGCTGGCCATGTCCCTTCCGTCTTCAAGAGAGCGAGAGTTGCTCCCCTTCTCAAAAACAACACTCGACCCCACTGATGTCAACAACTACAGACCAGTATCCCTTCTTTCTTTTTCTTTCCAAAACTATTGAGCGTGCCGTCTTTAGCCAACTCTCTTGCTATCTCTCTCAGAATGACCTTCTTGATCCAAACCAATCAGGTTTCAGGACTGGTCATTCAACTGAGACTGCTCTTCTCTGTGTCACGGAGACTCTCCGCACTGCTAAAGCTAACTCTCTCTCCTCTGCTCTTGTCCTTCTAGACCTGTCTGCTGCCTTTGACACTGTGAACCATCAGATCCTCCTCTCCACCCTCTCCGAGCTGGGCATCTCCGGCGCGGCTCACTCCTGGATTGCGTCCTACCTGACCGGTCGCTCCTACCAAGTGGCGTGGCAAGAAGCTGTCTCCGCACCACGTGCTCTCACCACTGGTGTCCCCCAAGGCTCAGTTCTAGGCCCTCTCCTTTTCTCCCTATACACCAAGTCACTTGGCTCTGTCATATCCTCACATGGTCTCTCCTATCATTGCTACGCTGACGATACACAACTAATCTACTTTTTTCCCCCTTCTGATAACCAGGTGGCGAATCGCATCTCTGCATGTCTGGCAGACATATCAGTATGGATGACGGATCACCACCTCAAGCTGAACCCTGGCAAGACGGAGCTGCTCTTCCTCCCGGGGAAGGACTGCCCGTTCCATGATCTCGCCATCACGGTTGACAACTCCGCTGTGTCCTCCTCCCAGAGTGCGAAGAGCCTAGGCGTGACCCTGGACAACACCCTGTCGTTCTCCGCCAACATCAAGGCGGTGACCCGCTCCTGCAGGTTCATGCTCTACAACATTCGGAGAGTACGACCCTGCCTTACACAGGAAGCGGCACAGGTCCTAATCCAGGCACTTGTCATCTCCCGTCTGGACTACTGCAACTTGCTGTTGGCTGGCCTCCCTGCCTGTGCCATTAAACCCCTACAACTCATCCAGAATGCCGCAGCCCGTCTGGTGTTCAACCTTCCCAAGTTCTCTCACGTCACCCCCCTCCTCCGCACACTCCACTGGCTTCCAGTTGAAGCTCGCATCCGCTACAAGACCATGGTGCTTGCCTATGGAGCAGTGAGGGGAACGGCACCTCTGTACCTTCAGGCTCTGATCAGTCCCTACACCCAAACGAGGGCATTGCGCTCATCCACCTCTGGCCTGCTGGCTCCCTTCCTCTGCGGAAGCATAGTTCCCGCTCAGCCCAGTCAAAACTGTTCGCTGCCCTGGCACCCCAATGGTGGAACAAGCTCCCTCACGACGCCAGGACAGCGGAGTCACTCACCACCTTCCGGAGACATTTGAAACCCCCACCTCTTTAAGGAATACCTGGGATAGGATAAAGGAATCCTTCTACCCCCCAATTGTAAAGTGGTTATCCCACTGGCTATAGGGTGATCGCACCAATTTGTGAGTCGCTCTGGCTAAGAGCGTCTGCTAAATGACGTTAATGTGCCCTTGAGCAAGGCACTTAACCCTAATTGCTCCTGTAAGTCGCTCTGGATAAGAGCGTCTGCTAAATGACTAAAATGTAAAATGTAAAAAATGTAATTACTGAGAGCATTATTAATATAAATCCCGTTCCTCAGCGCTCTAATTACTTCACTTTGGATTCCTGTCGATGACATTTCCTCTCATACCTGGCTGCGCTCCTCAGAATACTAAAATGCCTATCTGATAGCTCCACTCATCCTTTTAACATCAGTGATCAACCACACAGCCGTGTGTGTGTGAGAGAGAGAGAGAGAGAGAGAGAGAGAGAGAGAGAGAGAGAGAGAGAGAGAGAGAGAGAGAGAGAGAGAGAGAGAGAGAGAGAGAGAGAGAGAGAGAGAGAGAGAGAGAGAGAGAGAGAGAGAGAGAGGGGGAGAGACAGAGGGGGAGAGACAGAGGGGGAGAGAGAGAGAGAGGGAGAGAGAGAGAGGGAGAGAGACAGAGACAGAGAGAGAGACAGAGAGAGAGAGAGAGAGAGAGAAAGAGAGAGAGAGAGAGAGGGAGTTGTAACGATGTGCAAATAGGTGAAGTACAAAAAGGAAATTAAATAAACATAAATATAGGTTGTATTTACAATGCTGAGCGGGAACTGTGCTTCAGCAGAGGTAGGGGAGACAGCAGGCCAGAGGTGGATGAACGCAATGCCCTCGCTTGGGTGTAGGGACTGATCAGGGTTGTATTTACAATAGTGTTTGTTCTTCACTGGTTTCCCTTTTCTTGTGGCAACAGGTCACAAATCTTTCTGCTGTGATGGTACACTGTGGTATTTAACCCAATAGATAAGGGAGTTTATCCAAATTGGATTTGTTTTCAAATTCTTTGTGGGTCTGTGTAATCTAAGGGAAGTATGTGTCTCTAATATGGTCATACATTTGGCAGGAAGTTAGGAAGTGCAGCTCAGTTTCCACCTCATTTTGTGGGCAGTGTGCACATAGCCTGTCTTCTCTTGAGAGCCAGGTCTGCCTACGGCGGCCTTTCTCAATAGCAAGAATATGCTCACTGAGTCTGTACATAGTCAAAGCTTTCATTAATTTTGGGTCAGTCACAGTGGTCAGATATTCTGCCACTGTGTACTCTCTGTTTAGAGCCAAAAAGCATTCTAGTTTTCTCTATTTTTTTGTAAATTCTTTCCAACGTGTCAAGTAATTTTCTTTTTGTTTTCTCATGATTTGGTTGGGTCTAATAGTGTTGCTGTCCTGGGGCTCTGTGGGGTCTGTTTGTGTTTGTGAACAGAGCACCAGGACCAGCTTACTTAGGGGACTATTCTCCAGGTTCATCTCTCTGTAGGTGATGGCTTTGTTATGGAAGGTTTGGGAATCGCTTCCTTTTAAGTGGTTATAGAATTTAACGGCTCATTTCTGGATTTTGATAATTAGCGGGTATTGGCCTAATTCTGCTCTGCATGCATTATTTGGTGTTTTACGTTGTACATGGAGGATATTTTTGCAGAATTCAGCATGCAGAGTCACAATTTGATGCTTGTCCCATTTTGTGAATTCCTGGTTGGTGAGCGGACCCCAGACCTCACAACCATAAAGGGCAATGGGTTCTATAACTGATTCAAGTATTTTTAGCCAGTTCCTAATTAATAATATAATAATAATATGCCATTTAGCAGACACTTTTATCCAAAGCGACTTACAGTCACATACGCACACATTTTTACGTATGGGTGGTCCCGGGGATCGAACCCACTATCCTGGCGTAACAAGCGCCATGCTCTACCAATTGAGCTACGTAGGACTACGTAGTTTGGTATGTCAAATTTTATGTTCCTTTTGATGGCATAGAAGGCCCTTCTTGCCTCTCTCAGATCATTCACAGCTTTGTGGAAGTTACCTGCGGCGCTGATGTTTAGGCGGAGGTATGTATCGTTTTTTTGTGTGCTCTTGCAAAACGGTGTCTAGATGGAATTAGTATTTGTGGTCCTGGCAGCTGGACCTTTTTTGGAATCATTTTTTACTGTCAGGGCCCAGGTCTGACAGAATCTGTGCATAAGATCTAGGTGCTGCTGTAGGCCCTCCTTGGTTGGGGACAGAAGCACCAGATCATCAGCAAACAGTAGACATTTGACTTCAGATTCTAGTAGGGTGAGGCCGGGTGCTGCAGACTATTCTAGTGCCCTCGCTAATTCGTTGATATATATGATGAGGGTGGGGCTTAAGCTGCATCCCTGTCTCACCCCACGGCCCTGTGGAAAGAAATGTGTGTGTTTTTTGCCAATTTTAAGCGCACACTTGTTGTTTGTGTACATGGATTTTATAATGTCGTATGTTTTTCCCCCAACCCCACTTTCCATCAATTTGTATAGCAGACCCTCATGCCAAATTGAGTCAAAAGCTTTTTTGAAATCAACAAAGCATGACAAGACTTTGCCTTTGTTTTGGTATGTTTGTTTGTCAATTAGGGTGTGCAGGGTGAATACGTGGTCTGTCTTACGCTAATTTGGTAAAAAGCCAATTTGACATGTACGAGTCTGCTGTTAATGATAATGCAGAGGATTTTCCCAAGGTTGATGTTGACGCGTATCCCACTGTAGTTATTGCGGTCAAATTTGTCTCCACTATTGTGGATTGGGGTGATCAGTCCTTAGTTCCAAATATTGGGGAAGATGCCAGAGCTAAGGATGATGTTAAATAGTTTAAGTATAGCCAATTAGAATTTGTGGTCTGTTTATTTTATAATTTCATTGAGGATTCCATCAACACCACAGGCCTTTTTGGGTTGGAGGGTTTGTATTTTGTCCTGCAGTTCATTCAATGTAATTTGGAGAATCCTGTTGCTGCTGGTAGTCTTTAATAGTTGATTTTAAGATTTGTATTTGATCATGTATAAGTTATTGCTGTTTGTTCTTTGTTGCTCAGTTGGTAGAGCATGGCGCTTGCAACGCCAGGGTTGTGGGTTCGTTTCCCACGGGGGACAAGTATGAAAATGTATGCACTCACTAACTGTAGGTCGCTCTGGATAAGAGCGTCTGCTAAATGACTAAAATGTAAATGTCGATGTAATAACATTGGAGAAGTGATTTACCCATACATCTCCATTTTGGATAGATAACGCTTCATGTTGTTGTTTGTTTAGCGCTTTCCAATTTTCCCAGAAGTGGTTAGAGTCTATGGATTCTTAAATTACATTTAGCTGATTTCTGACATGCTGTTCCTTCTTTTTCCGTAGTGTATTTTGCGTTGTTTTAGTGATTCACCATAGTGAAGGCGTAGGCTCAGATTTTCTGGGTCTCTATGTTTTTGGTTGGATAGGTTTATCAATTTCTTTCTTAGGTTTTTGCATTCTTCATCAAACCATTTGTCACTGTTGTTCATTTTCTTTGGTTTTCTGTTTGACATTTTTAGATTTGAGAGGTCAAATATACGGTTTAGGTTTTCTACTGCCAAAATTACACCTTCACTATTACAGTGGAACGTTTTGTCCAGGAAGTTGTCTAAAAGGAATTGAATTTGTTGTTGCCTAATTGTTTTTTGGTAGGTTTCGACACTACTTTCCTTCCATCTATAGCATTTCTTAATATTATTCAGTTCCTTCCTGTCACCTGCGGGTAGGTGTTTGTCCCCCTGTGTGCTGAGGCTGTCAGGTTCTTGTCCAGTTCTGGAATTTAGGTCGCCACAGGCTAGTACATGTACCTGGGTCTGGAAATGATTGGTTTCCCCCTCCAGGATGGAGAAGCTGTTTTCATTAAAGTATGGGGATTCTAGTGGGGGGATATAGGTAGCAGACAAGAGGACATTTTTCTCTGTTGAGATTATTTCCTTTCGAAATTCTAGCCAAATGTAAAATGTTCCTGTTTTGATTAATTGAATAGAGTGAGTTAGGTCTGCTCTATACCAAATTAGCATACCGCCTGAGTCCCTTCCCTGTTTCACACCTGGTAGTTTGGTGGATGGGACTACCAGCTCTCTGTAACCTAGAGGGCAACCAGTGGGTCCGTCTCCTCTATACCATGTTTCTTGTAGGATGACAATGTCTGTATTTCCAATTTCTTTGGTGAAGTCCAGATTCCTGCTCTTTAGGCCAAAGCCAGATGACCTCAGGCCTTGGATATTCCAGGATGAAGTAATGAAGGCTTTGTGTTCCATAAAGTGTCTAATGTTGTTGGGCGTGTGGTTTGGCCTCAGGCCAGTAGGTGTGAGCAGAGCCTGCTGAGCATCTGGTACATGCCATTGGATTAGGCTAGTGTAAGAGTGGGTGTTGGGCCTGTTTGCCTGCTCACGACCTGGGCGTATGTGTGACTTTCATGTTGAGGCCCTCTTTGCAGGAGTGGGGGGCATGTGGTGGTTAGGAGGGGCATAGGTCTGATCTGAGGGGGCCTAAATGGGGTATGGGTATGGTTGACTTGGGGGGGAGTTAATTGGTGGGGGTGGGGGTGTAGATGTGGTTGATGGTGCTGTGGTCTGGATGTAGGTCCTCTCTGCGGGGGTCCTCTATGTGTAGGTCCTGGGGGTGGTCCCGCAGGTCTGGGAGAGTGTCTCGCTGGTCTGGGCGGGGTGTCTGTTGATCTGTTGCTCCTGTGTGAGGGGTTGGGTCTGCGGTTGAGGGCAACATCCTTTAGGGTCCGGGCGAAGGTGGGCACTGCTGCCTTGTATAGGTGGACCTGGTCATAAAGGCTGTTCAAGTCCAGGGTGGAGTGGTGGGCCAGGTAGACATTTGGTTTTGAGGCACAGTCACGGGAAATACTTGCGTTTACCTGCTGTATGGTAGCAGGGTGGAAGTATTTTCGTGGTAGCAGGGTTGAGATAACCACTTGTGCGTTGGGGAAAGTAGAATAAGCTTTTTCTATCACTCCCTTGAGTGCTGTGGCCACCCTTTCCTGCTGTGTTCTCAGGTCGTTTATGCCCGTGTGTATTATTATGTGGCTGGGTGATCCTAGTTGGGAGGAAGAGGACAGAGGTTTAGTTTCCTGGGGTTTTGAACGGTGTGGTGTGAGCGATGGCTTCTCAGCCTAGCGCGGAGGAGACGCTGTTGTTACGGCATGGATTCAGGTGTGTTCCTGAGAATGGAATTAAGGTGGAGGAGGTTCTGCTCGCGGTCGGCCAACAGGTAGGAGCTGAATTTATACATTCCGCTTCCAGAATGATCAAAGCTGTGGCTGTGTTCATGAAAAGAGCAAATTTGGTGGGTGGCTCTTTTCTAGTGGAATATTTGTAAGGGGTGTGTTGGTGCCAATTTCTCCTCTTTCTACCCCTTCGACCAGGGTGGTAGTTGTGAATCTTCCTCCTATGTTCATTACGGATGATCAAATCCAGAAAGAGCTGAGTGGTTTTGGTTTGCTAGCGGTTTTCGTTTATTGTCGGCAATTGTTCATGTTTCTGAATAAAAGAGTAATAGTTAAATGTGCATTTTAAAGTGAGGCATTTTAAAGTGGGCCAAGTCATGCTATAGATGGTGGTGTAGATGAGGCTGGGTCTAGTCATGCTATAGATGGTGGTGTAGATGAGGCTGGGTCTAATGCTATAGATGGTGGTGTAGATGAGGCTGGATCTAGTCATGCTATAGATGGTGGTGTAGATGAGGCTGGGTCTAGTCATGCTATAGATGGTGGTGTAGATGTGGCTGGGTCTAGTCATGCTATAGATGGTGGTGTAGATGAGGCTGGGTCTAGTCATGCTATAGATGGTGGTGTAGATGAGGCTGGGTCTAGTCATGCTATAGATGGTGGTGTAGATGAGGCTGGGTCTAGTCATGCTATAGATGGTGGTGTAGATGAGGCTGGGTCTAGTCATGCTATAGATGGTGGTGTAGATGAGGCTGGGTCTAGTCAGGTTATAGATGGTGGTGTAGATGAGGCTGGGTCTAGTCATGCTATAGATGGTGGTGTAGATGAGGCTGGGTCTAGTCATGCTATAGATGGTGGTGTAGATGAGGCTGGGTCTAGTCAGGTTATAGATGGTGGTGTAGATGAGGCTGGGTCTAGTCAGGTTATAGATGGTGGTGTAGATGAGGCTGGGTCTAGTCAGGTTATAGATGGTGGTGTAGATGAGGCTGGGTCTAGTCATGCTATAGATGGTGGTGTAGATGAGGCTGGGTCTAGTTATGTTATAGATGGTGGTGTAGATGAGGCTGGGTCTAATGCTATAGATGGTGGTGTAGATGAGGCTGGGCCTAGTCATGCTATAGATGGTGGTGTAGATGAGGCTGGGTCTAGTCATGTTATAGATGGTGGTGTAGATGAGGCTGGGTCTAGTCATGCTATAGATGGTGGTGTAGATGAGGCTGGGTCTAATGCTATAGATGGTGGTGTAGATGAGGCTGGGTCTAATGCTATAGATGGTGGTGTAGATGAGGCTGGGCCTAGTCATGCTATAGATGGTGGTGTAGATGAGGCTGGGTCTAGTCATGCTATAGATGGTGGTGTAGCTGAGGCTGGGTCTAGTCATGCTATAGATGGTGGTGTAGATGAGGCTGGGTCTAGTCATGCTATAGATGGTGGTGTAGATGAGGCTGGGTCTAGTCATGCTATAGATGGTGGTGTAGATGAGGCTGGGTCTAGTCATGCTATAGATGGTGGTGTAGATGAGGCTGGGTCTAGTCATGCTATAGATGGTGGTGTAGATGAGGCTGGGTCTAGTCATGCTATAGATGGTGGTGTAGATGAGGCTGGGTCTAGTCAGGTTATAGATGGTGGTGTAGATGAGGCTGGGTCTAATGCTATAGATGGTGGTGTAGATGAAGCTGGGCCTAGTCATGCTATAGATGGTGGTGTAGATGAGACTGGGTCTAGTCATGCTATAGATGGTGGTGTAGATGAGGCTGGGTCTAGTCATGCTATAGATGGTGGTGTAGATGAGGCTGGGTCTAGTCAGGTTATAGATGGTGGTGTAGATGAGGCTGGGTCTAGTCATGCTATAGATGGTGGTGTAGATGAGGCTGGGTCTAGTCAGGTTATAGATGGTGGTGTAGATGAGGCTGGGTCTAGTCATGCTATAGATGGTGGTGTAGATGAGGCTGGGTCTAGTCATGCTATAGATGGTGGTGTAGATGAGGCTAGGCCTAGTCATGCTATAGATGGTGGTGTAGATGAGGCTGGGTCTAGTCATGCTATAGATGGTGGTGTAGATGAGGCTAGGCCTAGTCATGCTACTAGCTCTCTGTAACCTAGAGGGCAACCAGTGGGTCCGTCTCCTCTATACCATGTTTCTTGTAGGATGACAATGTCTGTATTTCTGATTTATTTGGTGAATTCCAGGTTCCTGCTTCCGGTAGACAAGATGGCGTATTGAACACACAGTGGTAAAAATCACCTCAAGATCAAAACATAATATTCAATATCAGTAAGTTAGACTCAATATTAGCCCTTCATATAGTTGTGGGTAATAACATTCAATCTGGATAATAACACAAAACAAATTATAAGGCTAGAGAAATGTATTGACAAATATTACAACAACACGCAACACCCAAACATGGTGGAAGATAAACGAGGAGAACCAATCTCCAAGAGGAAACGCGACTCGTCGACTGATACAGATGATTCATGCTTTTCACCACTGGGACTGGTAAGTGTGGAAAGCGACCTGTTGAAGTCGATAGATGACAAACTGGTCAGTAATGATGTAAAAGAGTTGAAGGCGAGTCTTGAAATGAGTGACGGAAAAGCTGCGAAAATGGAGAAAGATACAAAAAAACTAAAAGAGACAGTCACTAAGATAGAAACGGACGTTAAGGAACTTAAAAAAGGAGAACAACTTTCTGAGAGAAGCCTTACTAGACATGCAAACTAGATCGATGAGAGAAAATCTAGTACTTACGGGTATCCAGGAAAAAGAGGGAGAGGTAACCGAGACTATTGTGAAGGACTTCTTTCCTCTGCAGCTCAATTGGTAGAGCATGGCACTTATAACGCCAGGGTAGTGGGTTTGATCCCCGGGCCACCCATACGTAAATATGTATGCACACATGACTGTAAGTCGCTTTGGATAAAAGTGTCTGCTAAATGGCATATTATATTATTATAACAGCGCTTCAAATCCCACTCGAGGCTGTCGATAAAATCCAACTCGAACGTGTACACCACTTCGGACAAAGAGGACAGAGATATCAGCGTCCAATCGTTGGCAAATTTGCTTTCTTTAAGGATAAAGTAATGGTTAAAAGCCTAGGTAAAAGACTTGCTGGCACCAAAATAGGAATGAATGATCAGTTCCCGAGGGAGATTGCAGAACGGCGCAAAGCTCTGTACCCAATCTTCAAGGAAAATAGATTAAAAGGGAAGCGTGTTGCTCTCTTTGTCTATAAACTGTATATTGACAACCAAATGTACAGCGACACAAAGACTACTCCATGGCTATTCTGAAAGTTCTAATAAAGGAGTCAAATAATAGAGCACCCATTACTAGCCATGGTAGGGATTGTAATAATAAAGAACATTTATAGTAGGTATAGTATTTTATAAAAGGATAAAACGGTATTAGAAATTAGAAAAGATAACAAGCAAAATATTACATCTTCAAATACAACTAATTAGAACACAAGTACTCAATCAACATAGTGGAGATAAAAACATAGCGAACAGAAGACATAGAAGGCACAGTATGTGGGTATGTGTGGATGAATTGTGATGGAAGGTGTGGTGTGCGTTTTTGTGTTTGAATAAGTTTGCCGTTAAGTGAATGAGAAAGGAATTGGTTGCATATCCCAGAACTAACGTGTGTCTGTGAGCAGGGGTTGTGAAAGAGAGCTTTCAGTTGTGTGTAGATGAGGGATATACATTTTAAAATATAGTATACATCTAATATATTTTTTTTATTGTCCTATCATGATGGAACGGTCCCCAACCCTATATCCTAGACACCCACCTGAGCGACCCATACACCAAAGAAAAGTCCCCATCTGTTTTATGGCCCTGCTGTGAGTTGCCTATATGCAGCCAAAACAGAAAGATAAATGCGGTCAGAGACCTAGTTGAGCAGCACCGCCCCCTCAAGATTCTGAGCCTGCCTGGCAGGGTTGGTCCTACAAAGCCAGAGCCCCCTGATGGGAGAGCATAATAAGGAAATTCTCAAAGCTGCTAATGAGAACCTTGACGACCTTGTACCTAGCCGGTGGGGATTCCGGTGGGGTACCCCCACCCAGGTAGTGGCAGTGCTGGCAACACTGGCTGCAGTAACCCATGGTCGGACAGTGCACTGCCTTAGTGGAAAGTACTGGTGGCCCACTTTAGCTAAGGACGTGAGGGTTTATGTTTCCTCTTGCTTGGTGTGCGTCCAGTGTAAGGCGCCTAGACACCTACCCAGAGGGAAATTACAACCCCTACCCGTTCCACAACGACCGTGGTCTCACCTCTCGGTGGATTTTGTCACGGACCTTCCCCCCTCCCAGGGGAACACAACGATCTTGGTCGTTGTGGATCGGTTTTCAAAGGCCTGCCGTCTCATTCCTATGCCAGGTCTCCCTACAGCCCTTCAAACTGCTGACGCCCTGTTTACACATGTCTTCCGGCACTACGGGGTACCTGAGGATATAGTGTCTGATCGGGGTCCCCAGTTCACCTCTATAGTCTGGAGGCCGTTTATGGAACGTCTGGGGGTCTCGATTAGCCTTACCTCAGGTTTTCACCCCGAGAGCAATGGGCAGGTGGAGAGAGTGAACCAGGATGTGGGTAGGTTTCTGAGGTCCTATTGCCAGGACCGGCAGGGGGGAGTGGTCGGGATATATCCCCTGGGCAGAGATAGCCCAAAACTCACTCTGCCACTCCTCAACTAACCTTACGCCTTTTCAGTGTGTGCTAGGTTATCAGCCGGTCCTGGCACCTTGGCATCAGAGCCAGATCGAAGCCCCTGCGGTGGACGAGTGGTTTCGGCGCTCGGAAGAAACCTGGAACGGTGCGGATGTCCATCTACAGCGGGCGATCAGGCGGAAAAAGGCGAGTGCCGAACGCCACCGCAGTGAGGCTCCGGTGTATGCACTGGGAGATCAGGTCTGGCTCTCGACCCGAAACCTGCCCCTTCGCCTGCCCTGCCGGAAGCTGGGTCGGCGGTTTGTGGGGCCATTTAAAGTTCTGAGGAGATTGAACAAGGTATGATATAGGTTACAACTGCCCATTAATTACCGCATTAACCCCTCGTTCCATGTGTCTCTCCTCAGGCCGGTAGTAGCTGGTCCACTCCAGGAGAGTGAGGTACGAGAGGCTCCTCCGCCCCTGTTGGACATCGAGGGGGCTCCGGCGTACTCAGTCCGTTCCATCTTGGATTTGAGGCGTCGGATGGGGGGCCTGCAGTATCTCGTGGAGTGGGAGGGGTACGGTCCGGAGGAACGGTGCTGGGTCCCTAGGAGGGACATCCTAGATCCCTCCATGTTGAGGGATTTCCACCGGAGTCATCCGACTCGCCCTGCTCCGCGTCCTCCTGGCCGTCCCCGAGGCCGGGGTCGGCGCACGTCTGGAGCTGCGCATCAAAGAGGGGGTACTGTCACGGATTCAGCCGAGGCTGCTCCTCCTCCTTGCTCGGGCAGGCTTCAGCGTTCGTCGTCCCCGGAGTTCTAGCTGCTGCCGATCTATGTTTCGGTGTTTGTCTTGTTTGGTCTTTATTGTTTACACCTGTTTCCCATTATGTTTTATTGTGTTCCCTTTATAACCCTCTGTTTCTCAGTGTGTATTGTGCGTAATTGTTTTGGTCTTTTCGGCAGCTGCCCATGTGTGCGGGTTGTATTGTTCCTCTCTGTATGAGGTTGCCTTTTGTACTTTGGATTTGCACTGTATCCAGTAAAGTATCTGCCAGTAGCTCTGTGTCCTGCTCTTGACTTCGCCTACCGCATACACGTCGCTTTGACATATATAGGTTATAGGTTGAGAACTTTTGTGAAAGAGCACAGTTAGAAAAATATGGCATATAGAAGCAAACCAGATGGACATCATGAAAATTATCGGATTACAGAGATCATACGTTTCCTGTAGGTCTTGACCAGGTTTGCACACACTGCAGCAGGGATTTTGGCCCACAGACCTTCTCCAGATCCTTCAGGTTTCGGGGCTGTCGCTGGGCATTACGGACTTTCAGCTCCCTTCAAAGATGTTCTATTGTGTTCAGGTCTTGAGACTGGCTAGGCCACTCCAGGACCTTGAGATGCTTTTACAGAGCCACTCCTTAGTTGCCCTGGCTGTGTGTTTCGGGTCGTTGTCATGCTGGAAGACCCAGCCACGACCCATCTTCAATGCTCTTACTGAGGGAAGGAGGATGTTGGCCAAGATCTCGCGATACATGGCCCCATCCATCCTCCCCTCAATACGGTGCAGTCATCCTGTCCCCTTTGCAGAAAAGCATCCCCAAAGAATGATGTTTCCACCTCCATGCTTCACGGTTGGGATGGTGTTCTTGGGGTTGTACTCATCCTTCTTCTTCCTCCAAACACGGCAAGTGGAGTTTAGACCAAAAAGCTCTATTTTTGTCTCATCAGACCACATTACCTTCTCCCATTCCTCCTCTGGATCATCCAGATGGTCATTGGCAAACTTCAGATGGGCCTGGACATGCGCTGGCTTGAGCAGGGGGACCTTGCGTGCGCTGCAGGATTTTAATCCATGACGGCGTAGTGTGTTACTAATGGTTTTCTTTGAGACTGTGGTCCCAGCTCTCTTCAGGTCATTGACCAGGTCCTGCCGTGTAGTTCTGGGCTGATCCCTCACCTTCCTCATGATCATTGATGCCCCATGAGGTGAGATCTTGCATGGAGCCCCAGACCGAGGGTGATTGACCGTCATCTTGAACTTCTTCCATTTTTCTAATAATTGCGCCAACAGTTGTTGCCTTCTCACCAAGCTGCTTGCCTATTGTTCTGTAGCCCATCCCAGCCTTGTGCAGGTCTACACTTTTATCCCTGATGTCCTTACACAGCTCTCTGGTCTTGGCCATTGTGGAGAGGTTGGAGTCTGTTTGATTGAGTGTGTGGACAGGTGTCTTTTATACAGGTAACGAGTTCAAACAGGTGCAGTTAATACAGTTAATGAGTGGAGAACAGGAGGGCTTCTTAAAGAAAAACTAACAGGTCTGTGAGAGCCGGAATTCTTACTGGTTGGTAGGTGATCAAATACTTATGTCATGCAATAAAATGCAAATTAATTACTTAAAAATCATACAATGTAATTTTCTGGATTTTTGTTTTAGATTCCGTCTCTCACAGTTGAAGTTTACCTATGATAAAAATTACAGACCTCTACATGCTTTGTAAGTAGGAAAACCTGCAAAATCGGCAGTGTATCAAATACTTGTTCTCCCCACTGTATATATACAGTGGGGAGAACAAGTATTTGATACACTGCCGATTCAACACTTCAACTGTGAGAGACGGGATCTAAAACAAAAATCCCGAAAATCACATTGTATGATTTTAAGTAATTAATTTGCATTTGATTATTGTCATTGGGTTGGGCTAGTCTCTCTCTCTCTCTCCTCAGCAGCACGTGCACGTGAAATGAGCAGCTGGAACCAGGACATAAGTTAGACATTTTATTGGGTTGCAATTGGCTGACACAGATAACAAGCTTGCACAGTTCTCATCACACAAACAATAAATGAACAGAGGACAGGTCCAATCGGGTCCGGTCGGTAAATCAATTTTAGTTGCACAAAACCGAGACCTGTGGCAATTATATCAGACCCGACCCAGATCCAAGAAAAAAGTCAGAATTTAGGACCCAGACCCGGACCTGGGAAGGATCTCAGAATTTTGAGTCTGTTGGACCCGTGAAGACCTCTAGTAGCTGGTAATGGCTTAATTAGAGGTAGACAGTAATGGGTTAATTAGAGGTAGCTAGTACTGCGTTAATTAGGTAGATAGTAATGGGTTAATTAGAGGTAGCTAGTAATGGGTTAATTAGAGGTAGCTAGTAATGGTTTATTTAGAGGTAGCTAGTAATGGGTTAATTAGGTAGCTAGAAATGGTTTAATTAGAGGTAGCTAGTAATGGGTTAATTAGGTAGCTAGAAATGGTTTAATTAGAGGTAGCTAGTAATGAGTTAATTAGAGGTAGCTAGTAATGGGTTAATTAGGTAGCTAGAAATTGTTTAATTAGAGGTAGCTAGTAATGAGTTAATTAGAGGTAGCTAGTAATGGGTTGATTAGAGGTAGCTAGTAATGGTTTAATTAGAGGTAGCTAGTAATGGGTTATTAGAGGTAGCTAGTAATGGGTTAATTAGAGGTAGCTAGTAATAGGTTAATTAGAGGTAGCTAGTAATGGGTTAATTAGAGGTAGCTAGTAATGAGTTAATTAGAGGTAGCTAGTAATGAGTTAATTAGAGGTAGCTAGTAATAGTTTAATTAGAGGTAGCTAGTAATGAGTTAATTAGAGGTAGCTAGTAATGGGTTAATTAGAGGTAGCTAGTAATAGTTTAATTAGAGGTAGCTAGTAATGGGTTAATTAGAGGTAGCTAGTAATAGTTTAATTAGAGGTAGCTAGTAATTAGTTAATTAGAGGTAGCTAGTAATAGTTTAATTAGAGGTAGCTAGTAATGGGTTAATTAGAGGTAGCTAGTAAAAGGTTAATTAGAGGTAGCTAGTAATGAGTTAATTAGAGGTAGCTAGTAATAGTTTAATTAGAGGTAGCTAGTAATGGGTTAATTAGAGGTAGCTAGTAATAGTTTAATTAGAGGTAGCTAGTAATGGGTTAATTAGAGGTAGCTAGTAATAGGTTAATTAGAGGTAGCTAGTAATGAGTTAATTAGAGGTAGCTAGTAATAGGTTAATTAGAGGTAGCTAGTAATGAGTTAATTAGAGGTAGCTAGTAATGGGTTAATTAGAGGTAGCTAGTAATGGGTTATTAGAGGTAGCTAGTAATGGGTTAATTAGAGATAGCTGGTCATTAGTTAATTAGAGGTAGCTAGTAATGGGTTAATTAGAGGTAGCTAGTAATTGTTTCATTCAAGGTAGCTAGTAATGGGTTAATTAGAGGTAGCTAGTAATTGTTTCATTCAAGGTAGCTAGTAATGGGTTAATTTAAGGTAGCTAGTAATTTTCTCATCTTAACCATTCCACTTCGTCTGAAATTGGTACTGTTGGCTTCTAGATGTCCCCATTCCAGAGACTGTGGTTTATGAAAACGGTACTGTTGACTTCTAGATGTCCCCATTCCAGAGACTGTGGTTTATGAAAACGGTACTGTTGACTTCTAGATGTCCCCATTCCAGAGACTGTGGTTTATGAAAACGGTACTGTTGACTTCTAGATGTCCCCATTCCAGAGACTGTGGTTTATGAAAATGGTACTGTAGACTTCCTGATGTCCCCATTATAGAAGACAGTGGTTTATGAAACCTTAAAAACTGATGTCAGTCTCACTCTAAGCAATTACACAGAGAGATGGAGAGACAGAGAGGGGGGGGTCAGAGAGCGAGAGAGAGAGAGAGAGTAAAGGGGGTACTGTATTTTCACTATGATGACCTTACCATGTATCTACTATAGCAGTGACTTCACAGGACTCATTAAAACAAATGTAACGCATCATTCACTGACAAATTACCCCTCTGACTCTCCAGGTCTGCCTCCCAAATAGCACCCTATTCCCTATAGATCAGGGCCCTTAGCACACCGACCGTAGGGAATAGAGTGCCATTTGAGACGTGGCCCAGGCTTCTACAGTCCAGGGCCCTGCTAGCCATTTGGGACGTGGCCCAGGCTTCTACAGTCCAGGGCCCTGCTAGCCATTTGGGACGTGGCCCAGGCTTCTACAGTCCAGGGCCCTGCTAGCCATTTGGGACGTGGCCCAGGCTTCTACAGTCCAGGGCCCTGCTAGCCATTTGGGACGTGGCCCAGGCTTCTACAGTCCAGGGCCCTGCTAGCCATTTGGGACGTGGCCCAGGCTTCTACAGTCCAGGGCCCTGCTAGCCATTTGGGGACGTGGCCCAGGCTTCTACAGTCCAGGGCCCTGCTAGCCATTTGGGACGTGGCCCAGGCTTCTACAGTCCAGGGCCCTGCTAGCCATTTGGGACGTGGCCCAGGCTTCTACAGTCCAGGGCCCTGCTAGCCATTTGGGACGTGGCCCAGGCTTCTACAGTCCAGGGCCCTGCTAGCCATTTGGGACGTGGCCCAGGCTTCTACAGTCCAGGGCCCTGCTAGCCATTTGGGACGTGGCCCAGGCTTCTACAGTCCAGGGCCCTGCTAGCCATTTGGGACGTGGCCCAGGCTTCTACAGTCCAGGGCCCTGCTAGCCATTTGGGACGTGGCCCAGGCTTCTACAGTCCAGGGCCCTGCTAGCCATTTGGGACGTGGCCCAGGCTTCTACAGTCCAGGGCCCTGCTAGCCATTTGGGACGTGGCCCAGGCTTCTACAGTCCAGGGCCCTGCTAGCCATTTGGGACGTGGCCCAGGCTTCTACAGTCCAGGGCCCTGCTAGCCATTTGGGACGTGGCCCAGGCTTCTACAGTCCAGGGCCCTGCTAGCCATTTGGGACGTGGCCCAGGCTTCTACAGTCCAGGGCCCTGCTAGCCATTTGGGACGTTGCCCAGGCTTCTACAGTCCAGGGCCCTGCTAGCCATTTGGGACGTGGCCCAGGCTTCTACAGTCCAGGGCCCCGCTAGCCATTTGGGACGTGGCCCAGGCTTCTACAGTCCAGGGCCCCGCTAGCCATTTGGGACGTGGCCCAGGCTTCTACAGTCCAGGGCCCCGCTAGCCATTTGGGGACGTGGCCCAGGCTTCTACAGTCCAGGGCCCCGCTAGCCATTTGGGACGTGGCCCAGGCTTCTACAGTCCAGGGCCCCGCTAGCCATTTGGGACGTGGCCCAGGCTTCTGCAGTCCAGGGCCCCGCTAGCCATTTGGGACGTGGCCCAGGCTTCTACAGTCCAGGGCCCCGCTAGCCATTTGGGACGTGGCCCAGGCTTCTACAGTCCAGGGCCCCGCTAGCCATTTGGGACGTGGCCCAGGCTTCTACAGTCCAGGGCCCCGCTAGCCATTTGGGACGTGGCCCAGGCTTCTACAGTCCAGGGCCCCGCTAGCCATTTGGGACGTGGCCCAGGCTTCTACAGTCCAGGGCCCCGCTAGCCATTTGGGACGTGGCCCAGGCTTCTACAGTCCAGGGCCCCGCTAGCCATTTGGGACGTGGCCCAGGCTTCTACAGTCCAGGGCCCCGCTAGCCATTTGGGACGTGGCCCAGGCTTCTACAGTCCAGGGCCCCGCTAGCCATTTGGGACGTGGCCCAGGCTTCTACAGTCCAGGGCCCCCGCTAGCCATTTGGGACGTGGCCCAGGCTTCTACAGTCCAGGGCCCCGCTAGCCATTTGGGACGTGGCCCAGGCTTCTACAGTCCAGGGCCCCGCTAGCCATTTGGGACGTGGCCCAGGCTTCTACAGTCCAGGGCCCCGCTAGCCATTTGGGACGTGGCCCAGGCTTCTACAGTCCAGGGCCCCGCTAGCCATTTGGGACGTGGCCCAGGCTTCTACAGTCCAGGGCCCCGCTAGCCATTTGGGACGTGGCCCAGGCATCTACAGTCCAGGGCCCTGCTAGCCATTTGGGACGTGGCCCAGGCTTCTACAGTCCAGGGCCCTGCTAGCCATTTGGGACGTGGCCCAGGCTTCTACAGTCCAGGGCCCTGCTAGCCATTTGGGACGTGGCCCAGGCTTCTACAGTCCAGGGCCCTGCTAGCCATTTGGGACGTGGCCCAGGCTTCTACAGTCCAGGGCCCTGCTAGCCATTTGGGACGTGGGCCCAGGCTTCTACAGTCCAGGGCCCTGCTAGCCATTTGGGACGTGGCCCAGGCTTCTACAGTCCAGGGCCCTGCTAGCCATTTGGGACGTGGCCCAGGCTTCTACAGTCCAGGGCCCTGCTAGCCATTTGGGACGTGGCCCAGGCTTCTACAGTCCAGGGCCCTGCTAGCCATTTGGGACGTGGCCCAGGCTTCTACAGTCCAGGGCCCTGCTAGCCATTTGGGACGTGGCCCAGGCTTCTACAGTCCAGGGCCCTGCTAGCCATTT
>NC_059208.1:58876410-58923910 GCF_020615455.1 Coregonus clupeaformis | reverse complement strand
TTAGTTGTTCAGGAGTCTTATGGCACTGCATCACAGTGCTAGCTGTGCCACTAGAGATCCTGGTTCGAATCCAGGCTCTGTCGTAGCCGGCCGCGACCGGGAGACCCATGGGGTGGCGCACAATTGGCCCAGCGTCGTCCAGGGTAGGGGAGGGAATGTCCGGCAGGGATGTAGCTCAGTTGGTAGAGCATGGCGTTTGCAACGCCAGGGTTGTGGGTTCGATTGCCACTGGGGGCCAGTATGAAAAATAAAAAATAATGTATGCACTCAATAACTGTAAGTCGTTCTGGATAAGAGCGTCTGCTAAATGACTAAAAAGTAAAATGGGTAGAAGCTGTTAAGAAGCCTTTTGGACCAAGACTTGGCGTTCCGGCAATGCTTGCCGTGCGGAAGCAGAGAGAACAGTCTATGACTAGGGTGGCTGGAGTCTTTGACACCGCCTGGTATAGAGGTCATGGATGGCAGGAAGCTTGACCCCAGTGATGTACTGGGCCGTATGCACTACCCTCTGTAGTGCCTTAGTGGATTTGCACCATGTCCTGACGTTCTGAATCCAGATGTCTTTTAGACTCACACTACATGACCAAAAGTATGTGGACACCTGCTCATCCAACATGTCATTCCAAAATCATGGGCATTAATATGGAGTTAGTCCCCCCTTTGCTGCTATAACAGCCTCCACTCTTCTGGGAAGGCTTTCCACTAGATGTTGGAACATTGCTGCAGGGACATGCTTCCATTCAGCCACAAGAGCATTAGTGAGGTCGGGCACTGATGTTGGGCGATTAGGCCTGGCTCGCAGTCGGCGTTCCAATTCATCCCAAAGGTTTTCGATGGGGTAGATGTCAGGGCTCTGTGCATACCAGTCAAGTTCTTCCACACCGATCTCAACAAACCATTTCTTTTTGGACCTCGCTTTGTGCACGGGGGCATTGTCATGCTGAAACAGGAAAAGGCCTTCCCCAAACTGTTACCACAAAGTTGGAAGCACAGTATCGTCTAGAATGTCATTGTACAGTTGAAGTCAGAAGTTTACATACACTTAGGTTGGAGTCATTAAAACTCGTTTTTCAACCACTCCACAAATTTCTTGTTAACAAACTATAGTTTTGGCAAGTCGGATAGGACATCTACTTTGTGCATGAGACAAGCAATTTTTCCAACAATGTTTTACAGACAGATTATTTCACTTATAATTCACTGTATCACAATTCCAGTGGGTCAGAAGTTTACATACACTAAGTTGACTGTGCCTTTAAACAGCTTGGAAAATTCCAGAAAATGATATAATAGGCTAATTGACATCATTTGAGTCAATTGGAGGTGTACCTGTGGATGTTTTTCAAGGTCTACCTTCAAACTCAGTGCCTCTTTGCTTGACATCATGGGAAAATCAAAAGAAATCAGGCAAGACCTCAGAAAAAATATTGTAGACCTCCACAAGTCTGGTTCATCCTTGGGAGCAATTTCCAAACGCCTGAAGGTACCACATTCATCTGTACAAACAATAGTACGCAAGTATAAACACCATGGGACCACGCAGCCGTCATACCGCTCAGGAAGGAGACGTGTTCTGTCTCCTAGAGATGAACGTACTTTGGTGCAGAAAATGCAAATCAATCCCAGAACAACAGCAAAGGACCTTGTGAAGATGCTGGAGGAAACAGATACAAAAGTATCTATATCCACAGTAAAACAAGTCCTATATCGACATCACCTGAAAGAATGCTCAGCAAGGAAGAAGCCACTGCTCCAAAACCGCCATAAAAAAGCCAGACTACGGCTTGCAACTGCACATGGGGACAAAGATTGTACTTTTTGGAAAAATGTCCTCTGGTCTGATGAAACCAAAATAGAACTGTTTGGCCATAATGCCCATCGTTATGTTTGGAGGAAAAAGGGGGCAACTCTAAGCCGAAAATCACCATCCCAACCGTGAAGCACGGGGGAGGCAGCATCATGCTGTGGGGGTGCTTTGCTGCAGGAGGGACTGGTGCACTTCACAAAATAGATGGCATCATGAGGAAGGAAAATTATGTGGATATATTCAAGCAACATCTTAAGACATCTGTCAGGAAGTTAAAGATTGGTTGCAAATGGGTCTTCCAAATGGACAATGACCCCAAGCATACTTCCAAAGTTGTGTCAAAATGGCTTAAGGACAACAAAGTCAAGGTATTGGAGTGGCCATCACAAAGCCCTGACCTCAATCCTATAGAAAATGTGTGGGCAGAACTGAAAAAGTGTGTGCGAGCAAGGAGGCATACAAACCTGACTCAGTTACACCAGCTCTGTCAGGAGGAATGGGCCAAAATTCACCCAACTTATTGTGGGAAGCTTGTGGAAGGCTACCCGAAATGTTTGAGGCAAGTTAAACAATTTAAAGGCAATGCTACCAAATACTAATTGAGTGCATGTAAACTTCTGACCCACTGGGAATGTAATGAAAGAAATAAAAGCTGAAATAAATAATTCTCTCTACTATTATTCTGACATTTCACATTCTTAAAATAAAGTGGTGATCCTAACTGACCTAAAACAGGGAATTTTTAGTAGGATTAAATGTCAGGAATTGTGAAAAACTGAGTTTAAATGTATTTGGCTAAGGTGTATGTAAACTTCCGACTTCAACTGTATGCTGTAGCATCACGATTTCCCTTCACTGGAACTAAGGGGCCTAGCCCGAACCATGAAAA
Source organism: Coregonus clupeaformis (assembly GCF_020615455.1). Lineage (NCBI taxonomy): Eukaryota > Metazoa > Chordata > Actinopteri > Salmoniformes > Salmonidae > Coregonus > Coregonus clupeaformis. Next base: position 58,921,214 of record NC_059208.1, on the reverse strand, counting down.
ACAGCCCCAGACCATTATTCCTCCTCCACCAAACTTTACAGTTGGCACTATGCGTTCTCCTCGCATCCGCCTCGTATCCGCCAAACCCAGATTTGTCCGTTGGACTGACAGATGATGAAGCGTGATTCATCACTCCAGAGAACGCGTTTCCACTGCTCCAGAGTCCAATGGCAGCGAGCTTTACACCACTTCAGCCGACGCTTGGCATTGCGCATGGTGATTTTAGGCTTGTGACGCCTCACAGGTCCTCAACTGGCAGCTTCATTTAATAGTACCCGCAAAACACCAGTCTCAACGTCAACAGTGAAGAGGCGACTCCGGGATGCTGACCTTCTAGGCAGAGTTACATAGAAAAAGCAATTTCTCAGACTGGCCAATAGAAATAAAATATTAAGATGGGCAGTCTGAGATATGGCTTTTTCTTTGCAACTCTGCCTAGAAGGTCAGCATCCCGGAGTCGCCTCTTCACTGTTGACGTTGAGACTGGTGTTTTGTGGGTACTATTTAATGAAGCTGCCAGTTGAGGACCTGTGAGGCGCCTGTTTCTCAAACTAGACACTCTAATTAATTTGTCATCTTGCTCAGTTGGGCCTCCCACTCCTCTTTCTATTCTGGTTAGAGCCAGTTTGCGCTGTTCTGTGAAGGGAGTAGTACAGAGCGTTTTACGGGATCTTCAGTTTCTTGGCAATTTCTCACCTGGAATAGCCTTCATTTCTCAGAACAAGAATAGACTGACGAGTTTCAGAAGAAAGTTCTTTGATTCTGGCCATTTCTAGCCTGTAATCGAACCCACAATTGCTGATGTTCCAGATAATCAACTAGTCTCAAGAAGGCCAGTTTTATTGCTTCTTTAATCAGCACAACAGTTTTCAGCTGTGCTACCATAATTGCAAAAGGGTTTTCTAATGATCAATTAGCCTTTTAAAATGATAAACTTGGATTAGCAAACACAACGTGCCATTGGAACACAGGACTGATGGTTGCTGATAATTGGCCTCTGTACGCCTATGTAGATATTCCATTAAAAATCAGCAGCTTCCAGCTACAATAGCCATTTACAACATTAACAATGTCTACACTGTATTTCTGATGTTATTTTAATGGACAAAAAAAAAGTTTTTATTTCGAAAACAAGGACATTTCTAAGTGACCCCAAACTTTTGAACGGTAGTGTAAATGGTAATGAATCTCTTACTTTAGGCTCTGCTTGCTCCAGTGAACAGGGGAGTGGGCTTGTCAATCTGAACCCATCTAAAGGCCTTGTCAATCTGAACCCATGTAAAGGCCTTGTCAATCTGAACCCATCTAAAGGCCTTGTCAATCTGAACCCATGTAAAGGCATTGTCAAGCTCAACCCATCTAAAGGCCTTGTCAATCTGAACCCATCTAAAGGCCTTGTCAAGCTCAACCCACACATCATTAAGGGCTCAAGTGGTGCTTGTTAACTGTCAACTAACAGCTTATGTTGTCTTTGTTCATAAGCACACAGATGTGTGTGTGTGTGTGTGTATGTGTGTGTGTGTGTGTGTATGTGTGTGTGTATGTGTGTGTGTGTGTATGTGTGTGTGTAGCAGAACTGTACTGACCTTTCTCTCCTTTTGTTCCACACTACAGCACCCTGGATCCTATCTCCACTTCTCCACTCTTCACTTCACATGCGTCATTCTTTGTCTGAAAGAGAGATGGAATAAGAGGATGTGAGTGGAGGAGAGAAGAGGAGAGAGAAGAGAAGAGAGGAGAGAGAGGAGAGGAGAGAGGGGAGAGAAGAGAGGAGAGAGAAGAGAGAGGAGAGAGGAGAGAGGAGAGCGGAGAGAGGAGAGAGGAGAGAGAAGAGAGAGAAGAGAGAGAAGAGAGAGAGAGGAGAGAGAGGAGAGAGAGGAGAGAGAGAGAGAGAGAGGAGAGAGAGGAGAGAGAGAGAGAGAGAGAGGAGAGAGAGGAGAGAGAGAGAGAGGAGAGAGGAGAGAGGAGAGCGGAGAGAGGAGAGAGGAGAGAGAAGAGAGAGAAGAGAGAGAAGAGAGACAAGAGAGGAGAGGAGAGAGAGGAGAGAGAGGAGAGAGAGAGAAGAGAGAGGAGAGAGAGGAGAGAGAGGAGAGAGAGGAGAGAGAGGAGACAGAGGAGAGGAGAGAGAAGAGAGGAGAGAGAAGAGAGGAGAGAGAAGAGAGGAGAGAGAAGAGAGAAGAGAGGTGAGAGAAGAGAGGAGAGAGAAGAGAGGAGAGAGAAGAGAGGAGAGAGAAGAGAGGAGAGAGAAGAGAGAAGAGAGAAGAGTGGAGAGGAGAGACTGTGAAGCGAAGGAGGACTATTATGTGAGAGGGCCTCCGTTGAAGTGATCTGTCCTTTGAAAAACAATACCACCAGGCAGCCAATCAGACACAGAGAGAGAGAAGGTTAGGAAACAGATGAATGGAGGTCATAGGCCTACACGTTAGGGCAGACAGGCCATGCGTAGCCAATGTGATTTATAGTATATTTATTTGTATCACAATATTTTCTACCTGCAGGCTGCAATTTATTTATTTGCTAGCTTTATGTGGGCTATTTTTACAATGTTAGCAATGGCAATAGAAGTTACTTTTTAGGTTTGTATCATTTTCATTTAGATTTGGATAGAATTTTGATTAATCACATAACAATGATTTTGAGATACGAAGATGTTATTATAAATTAAATTAAACTGTTCCACGAAAATGTGCATATGAAAATCGTAACTGGCACACAGATCGCTAGGAATGGTAAAATAAATTGGCATTCCACATGAGAAAGTTTGCCGACTCCTCCTGTAGCCTATTACCGGCCACTTCAGGAGAGTAACGGCAGAACCTGCGAAAGCCAGCAGGAGCGGGTGTAGGATGGTCGGGTCATGTTAAGGTTTTTATCTTCTGGTTATCTTGATCTCTAGCTCCCTCTTGAGTCATTTGTGTCTTATTTCATCAAACAGCATCAGACAAGCGTGTAGTTGATTTTATTAAAACACATAGGGTGTGTCTATATATGGAAAAATACATGTTTTTAAATGTCGACCAATCGATTGGTCGAAAGAACAGACAACTTTTGGTCGACCAAGATTTTTTTTAGTTGTGACAGCCCTACTACACATACACAAACAGTACAGTAATGAATCACAGATGACTAATGATAAATACTGATGAAGAGGTGACCTTATTAAACTGTTAGTAGGACTAAAACCTGGCGGCGGCCGCTGATTGGCTGAATACCCAGGGCGCGAGGTGGTTGGAGTTAAACTGTTAGTAGGCCTAAAATCAACATTGATGTGATGACTATTAGTCAAATTTGTCTCTTTGGCTGTTGAGAGACCTAGGCCTACTCTCCCACCCTGCCCTCATAATGAGCCATTTAGAAAAACTGGATATGGATATGAGAAACAAATTTAATTGTTGTATAATGTCCGAAGTATCATTGATGATCACTTGTGAAGAGACTAGAGAATGTGGGACGTTGGTGATTAGTTTGGCGCCAAACTCTTTGTTGTGCATCTCTCTGTAAAAACAACTACAGTGGGGAGAACAAGCATTTGATACACTGCCAATTTTGCAGGTTTTCCTACTTACAAAGCATGTAGATATCTGTAATTTTCAACTGTGAGAGACGGAATCTAAAACAAAAATCCAGAAAATCACATTGTATGATTTTTAAGTAATTAATTTGCATTTTATTATCTCTTTGTTCTGTAAAAACAACTATTTATAATATTTGCCAATCAAAAGTTATTACTAGACCGTTCATATGTTAATTTACTCACTAAGATAATATCATGAAATGTAAAGTCTTTACCTCAATGTGTTTTCCTCGTTATTGAAAAGGGAGAGGCAATACGGACACGCCTGGTGCCCAAATATATGGCGTATGTCACGCAGCTGAGAGTTGAGTAGAGACGAATGGATTTCAGTCAGTTCAGTCAGTTCAGTCAGTTCAGGTCAGTCAGTTCAGTCAGTTCAGTCAGTTCAGTCAGTTCAGTCAGTTCAGTCAGTTCAGTCAGTTCAGCCAGTTCAGTCAGTTCAGTCAGTTCAGTCAGTTCAGTCAGTCCAGTCAGTTCAGTCAGTTCAGTCAGTTCAGTCAGTTCAGTCAGTTCAGTCAGTTCAGTCAGTCAGTTCAGTCAGTTCAGTCAGTTCAGTCAGTCCAGTCAGTTCAGTCAGTTCAGTCAGTTCAGTCAGTTCAGTCAGTTCAGTCAGTTCAGTCAGTTCAGTCAGTCAGTTCAGTCAGTTCAGTCAGTTCAGTCAGTTCAGTCAGTCCAGTCAGTTCAGTCAGTTCAGTCAGTTCAGTCAGTTCAGCCAGTTCAGTCAGTTCAGTCAGTCCAGTCAGTTCAGTCAGTTCAGTCAGTTCAGCCAGTTCAGTCAGTTCAGTCAGTTCAGTCAGTCCAGTCAGTTCAGTCAGTTCAGTCAGTCCAGTCAGTTCAGTCAGTTCAGTCAGTTCAGCCAGTTCAGCCAGTTCAGTCAGTTCAGTCAGTTCAGCCAGTTCAGTCAGTTCAGCCAGTTCAGTCAGTTCAGTCAGTTCAGTCAGTCCAGTCAGTTCAGTCAGTTCAGTCAGTTCAGTCAGTTCAGTCAGTTCAGTCAGTTCAGTCAGTTCAGTCAGTTCAGTCAGTTCAGTCAGTTCGGTCAGTTCGGTCAGCCAGTTCGGTCAGTTCAGTCAGTTCAGTCAGTTCAGCCAGTTCAGTCAGCCAGTTCGGTCAGTTCAGTCAGTTCAGTCAGTTCAGTCAGCCAGTTCGGTCAGTTCAGTCAGTTCAGTCAGTTCAGCCAGTTCAGTCAGCCAGTTCGGTCAGTTCAGTCAGTTCAGTTCAGTCAGTTCAGTCAGTTCAGTCAGTTCAGTCAGTTCAGTCAGTTCAGTCAGTTCAGCCAGTTCAGTCAGTTCAGCCAGTTCAGTCAGTTCAGTCAGTTCGGTCAGTTCAGTCAGTTCAGTCAGTTCAGTCAGTTCAGTCAGTTCAGCCAGTTCAGTCAGTTCAGTCAGTTCAGTCAGTTCAGTCAGTTCAGTCAGTTCAGTCAGTTCAGTCAGTTCAGTCAGTTCAGTTCAGTCAGTTCAGTCAGTTCAGTCAGTTCAGTCAGTTCAGTCAGTTCAGTTCAGTCAGTTCAGTCAGTTCAGTCAGTTCAGTCAGTTCAGTCAGTTCGGTCAGTTCGGTCAGTTCGGTCAGTTCAGTCAGTTCAGTCAGTTCAGTCAGTTCAGTCAGTTCGGTCAGTTCAGTCAGTTCAGTCAGTTCAGTCAGTTCAGTTCAGTCAGTTCAGTCAGTTCAGTCAGTTCAGTCAGTTCAGTCAGTTCAGTCAGTTCAGTCAGTTCGGTCAGTTCGGTCAGTTCAGTCAGTTCAGTCAGTTCAGTCAGTTCAGTCAGTTCAGTCAGTTCGGTCAGTTCAGTCAGTTCAGTCAGTTCAGTCAGTTCAGTCAGTTCAGTCAGTTCAGTCAGTTCAGTCAGTCAGTTCAGTCAGTTCAGTCAGTTCAGTCAGTTCAGTCAGCCAGTTCGGTCAGTTCAGTCAGTTCAGTCAGTTCAGCCAGTTCAGTCAGTTCAGTCAGTCAGTCAGTTCAGCCAGTTCAGTCAGTTCGGTCAGTTCAGTCAGTTCAGTCAGTTCAGCCAGTTCAGTCAGTTCAGTCAGTCAGTCAGTTCAGCCAGTTCAGCCAGTTCAGTCAGTTCGGTCAGTTCAGTCAGTTCAGCCAGTTCAGCCAGTTCAGTCAGTTCGGTCAGTTCAGTCAGTTCAGTCAGTTCAGCCAGTTCAGTCAGTTCAGTCAGTCAGTCAGTTCAGCCAGTTCAGTCAGTTCAGTCAGTTCGGTCAGTTCAGCCAGTTCAGTCAGTTCAGTCAGTTCAGTCAGTTCAGTCAGTTCAGTCAGTCCAGTCAGTTCAGTCAGTTCAGTTCGGTCAGTTCGGTCAGTTCAGTCAGTTCAGTCAGTTCGGTCAGTTCAGCCAGTTCAGTCAGTTCAGTCAGTCCAGTCAGTTCAGTCAGTTCAGTCAGTTCAGTCAGTTCAGTCAGTTCAGTCAGTTCAGTCAGTTCAGTCAGTTCAGTTCGGTCAGTTCGGTCAGTTCAGTCAGTTCAGTCAGTTCGGTCAGTTCAGTCAGTTCAGTCAGTCCAGTCAGTTCAGTCAGTTCAGTTCGGTCAGTTCGGTCAGTTCAGCCAGTTCGGTCAGTTCAGTCAGTTCAGTCAGTTCAGTTCAGTCAGTTCGGTCAGTTCAGTCAGTTCAGTCAGTTCGGTCAGTTCAGTCAGTTCAGTCAGTTCAGTCAGTTCAGTCAGTTCGGTCAGTTCAGCCAGTTCAGTCAGTTCAGTCAGTTCAGTCAGTTCAGTCAGTTCAGTCAGTCCAGTCAGTTCAGTCAGTTCAGTTCGGTCAGTTCGGTCAGTTCAGCCAGTTCAGTCAGTTCAGTCAGTTCAGTCAGTTCAGTCAGTTCGGTCAGTTCAGCCAGTTCAGTCAGTTCAGTCAGTTCAGTCAGTTCAGTCAGTCAGTTCAGTCAGTTCAGTCAGTTCAGTCAGTCCAGTCAGTTCAGTCAGTTCAGTTCGGTCAGTTCGGTCAGTTCAGCCAGTTCAGTCAGTTCAGTCAGTCAGTTCAGTCAGTTCAGTCAGTTCAGTCAGTTCAGTCAGCCAGTTCGGTCAGTTCAGTCAGTTCAGTCAGTTCAGCCAGTTCAGTCAGTTCAGTCAGTCAGTCAGTTCAGCCAGTTCAGTCAGTTCAGCCAGTTCAGTCAGTTCAGTCAGTTCAGTCAGTTCAGTCAGTTCAGCCAGTTCAGTCAGTTCAGTCAGTTCAGTCAGTTCAGTCAGTTCAGTCAGTTCAGTCAGTTCAGTCAGTTCGGTCAGTTCAGCCAGTTCAGCCAGTTCAGTCAGTTCAGTCAGTTCAGTCAGTTCAGTCAGTTCAGCCAGTTCAGTCAGTTCAGTCAGTTCAGTCAGTTCAGTTCAGTTCGGTCAGTTCGGTCAGTTCGGTCAGTTCGGTCAGTTCAGTCAGTTCAGTCAGTTCGGTCAGTTCAGCCAGTTCAGTCAGTTCAGCCAGTTCAGTCAGTTCAGTCAGTTCAGTTCGGTCAGTTCGGTCAGTTCAGCCAGTTCAGTCAGTTCAGTCAGTTCAGTCAGTTCAGCCAGTTCAGTCAGTTCAGTCAGTTCAGTCAGTTCAGTCAGTCAGTTCAGTCAGTCCAGTCAGTTCAGTCAGTTCAGTTCGGTCAGTTCGGTCAGTTCAGTCAGTTCAGTCAGTTCAGTCAGTTCAGTCAGTCAGTTCAGTCAGTTCAGCCAGTTCAGTCAGTTCAGTCAGTTCAGTCAGTTCAGTCAGTTCAGTCAGTTCAGTCAGTTCGGTCAGTTCGGTCAGTTCAGTCAGTTCAGTCAGTTCAGTCAGTTCAGCCAGTTCAGTCAGTTCAGTCAGTTCAGTCAGTTCAGTCAGTTCAGTCAGTTCAGTCAGTTCAGCCAGTTCAGTCAGTTCAGTCAGTTCAGTCAGTTCAGTCAGTCCAGTCAGTTCAGTCAGTTCAGTTCGGTCAGTTCAGTCAGTTCAGTCAGTTCGGTCAGTTCAGTCAGTTCAGTCAGTTCAGTCAGTTCAGCCAGTTCGGTCAGTTCAGCCAGTTCAGTCAGTTCAGTCAGTTCAGTCAGTTCAGTCAGTCAGTTCAGTCAGTTCAGTCAGTTCAGTCAGTTCAGTCAGTCAGTTCAGTCAGTTCAGTCAGTTCAGTCAGTTCAGTCAGTTCAGTCAGTTCAGTCAGTTCAGTCAGTTCAGTCAGTTCAGCCAGTTCAGTCAGTTCAGTCAGTTCAGTCAGTTCAGTCAGTCCAGTCAGTTCAGTCAGTTCAGTTCGGTCAGTTCAGTCAGTTCAGTCAGTTCGGTCAGTTCAGTCAGTTCAGTCAGTTCAGTCAGTTCAGCCAGTTCGGTCAGTTCAGCCAGTTCAGTCAGTTCAGTCAGTTCAGTCAGTTCAGTCAGTCAGTTCAGTCAGTTCAGTCAGTTCAGTCAGTTCAGTCAGTTCAGTCAGTTCAGTCAGTTCAGTCAGTTCAGTCAGTTCAGTCAGTTCAGTTCAGTCAGTTCAGCCAGTTCAGTCAGTTCAGTCAGTTCAGTCAGTTCAGTCAGTTCAGTCAGTTCAGTCAGTTCAGTTCAGTCAGTTCAGCCAGTTCAGTCAGTTCAGTCAGTTCAGTCAGTTCAGTCAGTTCAGTCAGTTCAGTTCAGTCAGTTCAGCCAGTTCAGTCAGTCATCCTGATGAGCCCTTCCCAGGTAGTTTATGCTGGCTAGTTGGCAACAACAGCAGCATGGTGCTGGTTAAAACTTCTAAAATAAAGTTATGTTAATTTAGATGGGGAGAATTACTTGTAGTATTGGTCACCATCTGGATGTCACCGCGACACAACCACAACAATTTAAACCATTTATCACAGAGGTCTTCTTTATGTTCAGTGTCTAGCGTGAGTTATCAAGCCAATCTACAATTGAAACCATATGTTGTGTCAACACATCCGTAACCGCAAGACATGTTTTTCTTGTCACTATAGTATTGTCAGCATACATCTGAATAATAGCCCCTGGACATACCTCAGGAAGATCATTTATGTATAAACTAAAAATAAGCAGACCTATAACGATCCTTGTGGGACACCCATTCTGCTTTTCTGAGCTGTAGACCTGATGTTATTGATCACTACACTTTGTTCCCTGTTCTTGAGATATTCAAACCATCTTAGTGCTTTGTTAGAAAATGTGTACCTTGAAAGTTGAGACCAGGATGCTGTGATTAACGGTGTCAAAAGCTTTGCTTTCATTGAGAAAAATAGCACCAACCACATTGCCTTTGTCCAATGAACATTTAGAACTATCTATCAGAAAACAGTTAGCTGTTTCTGTTGAGTGTTTATGTCTAAAGCCACATTGATGTGAATGCAGGAATTGATTCTCCTCCAAGTAGGCCATTAATTGCTCTGCAACAACTTTCTCCAATACTTTTGATAGAACTGGGAGAATGCTAATTGGCCCGTAGTTACATGCCCGGTCGACTTCACCTGATTAAAACATGGGTGTTACCAGTGTCCTTTCCCAACCCTCTGGAAACGGTGTAGTTCTTAATGACAGATGTATCAGGTGGGTGAGAGGCTTGACCAGCATGTTACTGGACTTATTTTACTGTGTCTAAATGAAATATTTTTTGAACAGGTGGTTTTGAAGTTATTAATTATTTTCAAGACTTCTGCATGACCTACTTCCCTATTCTTGAAGCTATTGACTCCATTTTCTACAGTACCTACACTGATCTCTGAGTGATTAAAATTCATGGCAAGTTCCTCAATAGATTGAATAAAGAAATTGTTGAACCCACCCACCCACCTTAAACTCACTCATTGTGCTCTTAACTTTATACCGCAGTTTTGTCAAGGTTTTTATTTTGCTTCCATATCATCGCACTATTACCTTTAGCATCTAAGATAGCCCTTGTGTAATAGTTATATTTGGCAGCCCTAAGATCCTTAATCACACTATTTCGCTGTGCTTTTTATCTTTGCAAATCAATAGTATTCCGACATTTACAAACATGTTCAAAGCATGGTCGCTTTGTTTCATTAGTTGCTTTATGGAGTCGCCTAACCAGAGCAGTTGTGCTTTTCCATGACTACCTATCCCACCTTTCAGATACTTATTGACAATTTGTCCTACAGAGGTCATCATTTCAATACAACTTGAATTGATAGATGCCTCCGTAGTAGATTTCTAAACTGTTTTTTATATGGATAATATAAACGTAGGCAAAACCGGAGAAAATGAAACAAGTGCATTTTTGGTCACTAATCTGGCAACCTGGATATGCGCGACTGGTCAATTGTCTACCGTAAGCCTATGTTAGAAACCAGATAAAATAGGCAAATATATATAGTATAAAATACAAATGGTAGCTATATGTAGCCTATTAAAATATGTATACAAAATAGGTATTTCCCCATTCAGTTTCACACTTTCGCGCCGCCTCAAAGCCAAGTCTTAATCAAATGTTATGCTGCGGTGGCAGTACTGTTTATATTTAAACTAGGTAGGTTGCCACACACACTCGACCGGTGACCGAATCTTCTCAAGCATGTTTGGACACCAGGCGCATGCAATCTCCGTACAGGGTCAGACTTGGATAAATGCACAACCGGGCACACACGAGCTCCGTACAGGGCAGACCAACCAGGGGCCTGATTTATCAATGCGTGGGACCATTTCCACATAAAGTGTGAGATTTATGAATATGAACGTTTCCTTGAGTGTGCGTAAATGTAAGCGCAGCCATGACCATGCATATGCACGGTGCCAAGCGGTGGAATATTATAAGGAACTGCTTGTCAAGCGTAGAATATGGAAAATATATTGAAAATGTGTGAAATTGTGAGAGTAAGCTAATAATTAAATAATTTTTCGATGTAATTGTATTTCCACTGTGAATTCATGCAACATAGTTTGACAGGCTATATATAATCTGACCACAGTGCATCTGTTACGATAATAATCCATATAAAGTACAGTAATTTGTTAAATTAGAGGCACGGGTGAAAGTGAAACCATTGTTCAAATACTATAAAATACAGGTAATGGGAAATCGAATGAGAGATGGCTGATCTTGCTCTGTTGGAAGATTTGACACACGCTGCATTTCGCAGAGAACGCGATATTAATGGAGACAGGTGGGACTTTTTTGCAGAAAGTACAGATTGGCTCATTAGATATCGTTTCCCAAAACCAATCTTATAGGATCTTTGCGAGGATTTAAGACATACTTTAGAAAGGCAAACACATGCCATTCCGGTGCGTATCCAAGTGCTATCCACCCTCGGGTTTTTGGCAACGGGCACTTTTCAGCGGGAGCTCGCTGACCGGCATCTCACAGCCCTCGATGAGCCATTGTTCAGCAAAACTAAAAGTAATTTATACAGGGCGGCAGGTAGCTTAGTGGTTAAAAGCTTAGTGCCAGTAACCGAAAGGTTGCTGGTTCTAATCCCCGAGCCGACTAGGTGAAACATCTGTCGATGTGCCCTTGAGCAAGGCACTTAACCCTAATTGGTCCTGTAAGTCGCTTTGGATAAGAGTGTCTGCAAAATGACTCAAATATAAATCATACAATTTCCATACACCATCGCACAACAGGTTGAATTCAATAGGGGTTTATTTGCAATCAATGGGTTCCCAAATAGAAACGGAGCAATAGATGGTACCCACAAATAACAAAACGAGTTCAACTATGTGAACAGAAAAGGTTTCCACTCCTTCATTCTGCAGGCCTATACGCCTACAGGAGGGAGCTGTTGAGGATGAATGGCTTGTTGGTGAGTGTTGCCTATGTAACGCTGTTTGGCTGGTCAGATGGATGACAGACACAGGACTTGCTTTTGGGTCTTATTTATTACTGGAAGACAGACACAACGTATGAATGTCTTCACACATGCACAAGGGTCACTGCAACATGACAGGATCTCAAAGGAATTGCTCTGTCTGCTTTTTCCTCCCTCTTTCTTTTCAATATACAGCACATATTAACATCAATATATAATCCACAATACACATTTAAACAAGTGATCGTATAGTTTTAGTACAATATAAACCCATTTAAATTCAAGTCAAAAACATTTTCTACATGTTCTCGTTATAAACAATTCAATTACATTCAAACATAATTCCAAAACTGAACGACTTCATTGCTTTGCATTTGGAGCACTCGAGCCATCCGGAGCCATCCTGAGCTCTGCAGGAGCACAACAATATCTGAATAACAGATATTTAAAACATACCTGGAAGACAGACACAATGTATGAACGTCTTCACACATGCACAAGGGTCACTGCAACAGGACAGGATCTGGATTTGTAAAATAAAATAAAACATTTACTTTTCATTAATCACTTAATACACAAAATAACACTAGCTAGCTATCTTATCTAGTTTTCAACAATGTGGCGCAGAGCAAAAAGTGCATAGTTATTATTAGCAAGATATACTGTACATCAACCATCACATTACATGCCCAACAAAGATAGTGTTTTCAACTTAGAACACATTATTTATTGTAAAACGTATGACATATTGCAGATAGCATGTTTCAGGATACACACATCCACCATAGGAATAGCTTTGTCTGCTGGAGAACGTCAGCAACACACAGTACACCGGATCTGCAGTTACACCTCTAACCACCAGGAGGCTCCATCAACACTGGTAGACTACAGTCGTGGTCAAAAGTTTTGAGAATGACACAAATATTAATTTTCACAAAGTCTGCTGCCTCAGTTTTTATAATGGCAATTTGCATATACTCCAGAATATTATGAAGAGTGCTCAGATGAATTGCAATTAATTGCAAAGTCCCTCTTTGCCATGAAAATGAACTTAATCCCCCAAAAACATTTCCACTGCATTTCAGCCCTGCCACAAAAGGACCAGCTGACATCATGTCAGTGATTCTCTCGTTAACACAGGTGAGAGTGTTGACGAGGACAAGGCTGGAGATCACTCTGTCATGCTGATTGAGTTAGAATAACAGACTGGAAGCTTTAAAATGAGGGTGGTGCTTGAAATCATTGTTCTTCCTCTGTTAACCATGGTTACCTGCAAGGAAACACGTGCCGTCATCATTGCTTTGCACAAAAAGGGCTTCACAGGCAATGATATTGCTGCTAGTAAGATTGCACCTAAATCAACCATTTATCGGATCATCAAGAACTTCAAGGAGAGAGGTTCAATTGTTGTGAAGAAGGCTTCAGGGCGTCCAAGAAAGTCCAGGAAGCGCCAGGACCATCTCCTAAAGTTGATTCAGCTGCGAGATCGGGGCACCACCTGTGCAGAGCTTGTTCAGGAATGGCAGCAGGCAGGTGTGAGTGCATCTGCACGCACAGTGAGGCAAAGACTTTTGGAGGATGGCCTGGTGTCAAGAAGGGCAGCGAGGAAGCCACTTATCTCCAGGAAAAACATCAGGGACAGACTGAAATTCTGCAAAAGGTAAAGGGATTGGACTGCTGAGGACTGGGGTAAAGTCATTTTCTCTGATGAATCCCCTTTCCGATTGTTTGGGGCATCTGGAAAAAAGCTTGTCCGGAGAAGACAAGGTGAGCGCTACCATCAGTCCTGTGTCATGCCAACAGTAAAGCATCCTGAGACCATTCATGTGTGGGGTTGCTTCTCAGCCAAGGGAGTGGGCTCACTCACAATTTTGCCTAAGAACACAGCCATGAATAAAGAATGGTACCAAAACATCCTCCGAGAGCAACTTCTCCCAACCATCCAAGAACAGTTTGGTGACGAACAATGCCTTTTCCAGGATGATGGATCACCTTGCCATAAGGCCAAAGTGATAACTAAGTGGCTCGGGGAACAAAACATCGACATTTTGGGTCCATGTCCAGGAAACTCCCCAGACCTTAATCCCATTGAGAACTTGTGGTCAATCCTCAAGAGGCGGGTGGACAAACAGAAACCCACAAATTCTGACAAACTCCAAGCATTGATTATGCAAGAATGGGCTGCCATCATTCAGGATGTGGCCCAGAAGTTAATTGACAGCATGCCAAGGCGGATTGCAGAGGTCTTGAAAAAGAAGGGTCAACACTGCAAATATTGACTCTTTGCATAAACTTAATGTAATTGTCAATAAAAGCCTTTGATACTTATGGAATGCTTGTAATTATACTTCAGTATACCATAGTAACATCTGACAAAAATATCTAAAAACACTGAAGCAGCAAACTTTGTGAAGACCAATACTTGTGTCATTCTCAAAACTTTTGACCACGACTGCATTTCATTTTGGTGAAACTCACATATATACCAAGACTACATTTTTAACTCTGTTAAAATACAATTATACCCAAAAGGGCATGTTGGGAGTGGGATGCAAAGAGGCAGGTGGTCGGGCACAGGTAGACCCAATGATGTATATATACACTAGATAACTGTCAGAGGCGCTGTGTTGGGGCGGCAGGTAGCTTAGTGGGTAAGAGCGTTGCCATTAACTGAAAGGTCGCTGGTTCTAATCCCCGAGCCAACTAGGTGAAAAATCGGTCTGTGCCCTTAAGCAAGGCACTTAACCCTAATTGCTCCTGTAAGTCGCTCTGGATAAGAGCCTCTGCTAAATAATTAAAATGTTGAAGACGCTGCAACATTGTAAAAAATATATTTTGGAAGCTATAGAAATGAATTTATTAATGTGTACATTAGTTTTTTGCCACATTTATTCTATTACAGACACCTTAATGCATACTTTTATCAATTATATTATGTGAGCTAAACATAAAAATAAAAAATGAAAAATTTCAAAAAACATTTTCCTTAAAGTGTAATTTTTTTGGTCCTTGAAACATGTAATTGGAAATACAGTAGAATTCCATTCATTCATATGGAGAACTGCTCCTACTGGGGAGTGCCAACATGGCCGACCGTGGCTTGAAGTCAAAGCCACTGACTGGCCAATCCAGGGTTTAAGCATCATTGGGTCTGTCTGTGTACGTGTCTACTTGAACAGTCAGAGCCAGAGAGACAGAACGCAGCCATTCCTCAGCCAGAGATCACTAGTTCTAAACCAGAGGGCAATAACATAACCCGAACCACCACGTCTTGTCTATTACACACCCTTCTAGTCTATCGTCTTTATACACTTCTACTTGACCTCTACAACTTGTTTTAGGACAGACGCCTCAGCCTGTCTCCCGCTCCTCCTCCAGCCACCGCTGGGAGCCCGCCCACACCTCCTGGCCTCCCTCTACCTGGGTCCCGGAGCTCCGCCGACCGACCGACCGACCGACCCCGGCTGCAGGCGAAGGAAGCGCCACTATTCTATTCCTCGTTCTAACTGCAACCGACACACCACCGGCAGGCGCGCGAGACATATGACAAGTCAAGTCCGAATGTGTGGTTATTCATCTATAATCTAGACTACCCTATATCTATAAACGAAACTATCTACATTTTTGGAAGACAAAAAGGCTTTAAATTACAGAAAGCAGTACAGAAGCGGTATCTTATTTTTTTTTGTTGCTTCGCATCATCTCGGTGTTTTTTTCTCTAGCTGCGCTCAACTCGAACACCCGTTCGGTTTCCACTGGATGAAGAATCCTTTCCACCCTGCGGTGCTGCTCGTGTGTCCTGAAGTTCTGACGGACCGTTCTGATTTAGGAGCCGTGTTCTAATTGACTGGACTGAGGAACATTAGTCATTCTAACACATCGAGTGGACCGGAGTCAGAGACTGACTGGAAATTATTTTTGCCCTCAACACAGTAACGCATGGTGGGAATTTCTGCCTCTTTTCAGTGTAAGTGCTATTTATTCATTCATTCACTCGCTTCTTTGCTTGTCTTTTATGATGCTGTGTGTATTTGGTTGAGAGAAGTCAATACGGCTAGATCATCTGGTTAGACTTGCTGTAGCCGTATTGAGTTAAAGCCGTGGTGAATTGTATCCGATACAACAAGGGTGCTTGCTAAAGCGGCCAATGGCTCTTTATGAAAATACTTAGTCAAAATATTTTCTTAATATGGGTAATATATTATTGGAAAATAATCTATGATCTAGCCTACGGAATTGCGGTTTATGTTAATGTGCAACCGGATAGGCTATTATTCGAACTAAATGCGCGTAAAATAGGCTATGGGAATATATTATGAAACAGATCTATAATAATCTAACATTGATTTAATCTACAGGTTTATTATGTTCTAGTTGCCATTTTACATTTTTATTAGATATAGAGAAAAAATCATATTTTAGGAATATCATCCAAAACCTTAGTGAAATAATTGACTATGTTTCATGGTTCTTTCTGCGCGTAATGGTTTCATACAATGATGATTTGGTTCCTTGACCCCAGGCAGCATTTGGTTGTCTAATGTTAGCGTCTATACTTCCATGAAAATCATTTGAATGGAAATGTTATCTACTGTTCAATGGTCCTATTCGTCCATCCATAGTCAAATAGCCTAGTTGATATATCAGTGTAGCCTATATAGATATACTGGAGATAAATAATAATTACATAGCGCTTGGGGAAAGCCTCGATTCTTAAATGTTTTGCTTTAATTAACTTTGTTTAGTTACAATTTTAATTCATTCAAATAGCTTAATAACAATATACATGCCAGCTGTTGGCCTGAATGCAAGAAAGATATCAATTAATAGATTTAAACAAGGTGTTTATAAAGGGCGAGCCAAGGCTTTAATAGGCATACACATCGATATGCGAACCACAGTCCATGGCTGGCCAGCCTGTCTGGTCACCGATCTGTCCCAACCCTTCAACCTGAGGTAGTCCTGCACATCAGCTGACTAACCCCTGGAATCTGGAGCCCTGAACCTGAACCTGAACCTGAACCTGAACCTGAACCTGAACCTGAACCTGAACCAGAACCAGAACCTGAACCAGAACCTGAACCTGAACCTGAACCAGAACCTGAACCTGAACCTGAACCTGAACCTGAACCTGAACCTGAACCTGAACCTGAAGCCGGCTCATTCAGGGTTTTTTTAGCACCGTGTTGTGTGTGTTCTCCATAATTTTGGTCTCTCTTCTTTTAAAGGTTGATATCTGTGGGACTTTGCATATTATTTGAAAACCACCCGACCGCCCCAACTCCCACGAAGGACCAGTCACATATTGTCAAACGTATCTCCTCAATCCATCCTGATGTTTATGTATCCACCCGCTGCGACTTTGTCAGAGCCCACAAATCCTCATGTGACCAGAAAGTCCAAGTTGAAGTTGAAATGGGATTTATTGGTGGCAGTGTACCCTACAGTTGGGGCAGCAGATTAAAGGGTTGGTTCATATTTTTTCCCTGGCTATGATAACTATAGGTCTCAGCATTTGTCATTGTATTTATTATGGATCCCCATTAGTTCCTGCCAAGGCAGCAGCTACTCTTCCAACAAAATTAAGGCAGGTATTCAATTTTAAAAACATTACAATACATTCAATACATTGGGTTCCTGAGTGGCGCAGCGGTCTAAGGCACTGCATCTCAGTGCTTGAGGCGTCACTACAGACCCCCTGGTTTGATTCCAGGCTGTATCAAAACCGGCTGTGATTGGGAGTCCCATAGGGCAGCGCACAATTGGCCCAGCGTCGTCCGGGTTTGGCCGGTGTAGGCCGTCATTGTAAATAAGAATTTGTTCTTAACTGACTTGCCTAGTTAAATCAATAAAATAAACAATACATTCACATATTTCACAACACACTGTGTGCCCTCAGGCCCCTACTCCACTACCACATATCTACAGTATATAATCAGTGTGTATAGTGCGTATGTTATCGTGTGTCTGTGCCTATGTGTGTGTCTCTTCACAGTCCCTGCTGTTCCATGAGGTGTATTTTTATCTGGTTTTTAAATCTGATTTTACTGCTTGTATCAGATACATGATGTGGAATAGAGTTCCATGTAGTCATGAATCTATGTAAAACTGTGCACCTCCCATAGTCTGTTCTGGACTTGGGGACTGTGAAGAGACCTCTGGTGGCATGTCTTGTGGGGTATACATGGGTGTCTGAGCTGTGTGCCAGTAGTTCAAACAGACAGCTCGGTACATTCAACATGTCAATACCTCTCATAAATACAAGTAGTGATGCAGTCAATCTCTCCTCCACTTTGACCCAGGAGAGATTGACATGCATATTATTAATGTTAGCTCTCTATGTACATCCAAGGGCCAGCCGTGCTGCCCTGTTCTGAGCCAATTGCAATTTTAATAAGTCCCTCTTTGTGGCACCTGATCACACAACTACACAGTAGTCCAGGTGCGACACAACTAGGGCCTGTAGGACCTGCCTTGTTGATGGTGTTGTTAAGAAGGTAGAGCAGCGCTTTATTATGGACAGACTTCTCCCCATCTTATCTACTGTTGTATCAATATGTTTTGACCATGACAGTTTACAATCCAGGGTTACTCCAAGCAGTTTAGTCTCCTCAACTTGCTCAATTTCCACATGATTTATTACACAATTTAGTTGAGGTTTAGGGTTTAGTAATGGGGTCTAAGCTGCTGGGGTGATGGGGTCTAGGCTGCTGGGGTGATGGGGTCTAAGCTGCTGGGGTGATGGGGTCTAAGCTGCTGGGGTGATGGGGTCTAGGGGTCTAGGCTGCTGGGGTGATGGGGTCTAGGCTGCTGGGGTGATTGGGTCTAGGCTGCTGGGGTGATGGGGTCTAGGCTGCTGGGGTGATGGGGTCTAGGCTGCTGGGGTGATGGGGTCTAGGCTGCTGGGGTGATGGGGTCTAGGCTGCTGGGGTGATGGGGTCTAGGCTGCTAGGGTGATGGGGTCTAGGCTGCTGGGGTGATGGGGTCTAGGCTGCTGGGGTGATGAGGTCTAGACTGCTGGGGTGATGGGGTCTAGGCTGCTGGGGTGATGAGGTCTAGGCTGCTGGGGTGATGGGGTCTAGACTGCTGGGGTGATGGGGTCTAGACTGCTGGGGTGATGGGGTCTAAGCTGCTGGGGTGATGGGGTCTAGGCTGCTGGGGTGATGGGGTCTAGGGGTCTAGGCTGCTGGGGTGATGGGGTCTAGGCTGCTGGGGTGATGGGGTCTAGGCTGCTGGGGTGATGGGGTCTAGGGGTCTAGGCTGCTGGGGTGATGGGGTCTAGGCTGCTGGGGTGATGGGGTGATGGGGTCTAGGGGTCTAGGCTGCTGGGGTGATGGGGTCTAGGGGTCTAGGCTGCTGGGGTGATGGGGTCTAGGCTGCTGGGGTGATGGGGTCTAGGGGTCTAGGCTGCTGGGGTGATGGGGTCTAGGCTGCTGGGGTGATGGGGTCTAGGGGTCTAGGCTGCTGGAGTGATGGGGTCTAGGGGTCTAGGCTGCTGGGGTGATGGGGTCTAGGCTGCTGGGGTGATGGGGTCAAGGCTGCTGGGGTGATGGGGTCTAGGCTGCTGGGGTGATGGGGTCTAAGCTGCTGGGGTGATGGGGTCTAGGCTGCTGGGGTGATGGGGTCTAGGCTGCTGGGGTGATGGGGTCTAGGCTGCTGGGGTGATGGGGTCTAGGCTGCTGGGGTGATGGGGTCTAGGCTGCTGGGGTGATGAGGTCTAGGCTGCTGGGGTGATGGGGTCTAGGCTGCTGGGGTGATGGGGTCTAGGCTGCTGGGGTGATGGGGTCTAGGCTGCAGGGGTGATGGGGTCTAGGCTGCTGGGGTGATGGGGTCTAGGGGTCTAGGCTGCTGGGGTGATTGGGTCTAGGCTGCTGGGGTGATGGGGTCTAGGCTGCTGGGGTGATGGGGTCTAGGCTGCTGGGGTGATGGGGTCTAGGCTGCTGGGGTGATGGGGTCTAGGCTGCTGGGGTGATGGGGTCTAGGCTGCTGGGGTGATGGGGTCTAGGCTGCTGGGGTGATGGGGTCTAGGCTGCTGGGATGATGGGGTCTAGGCTGCTGGGGTGATGGGGTCTAAGCTGCTGGGGTGATGGGGTCTAAGCTGCTGGGGTGATGGGGTCTAAGCTGCTGGGGTGATGGGGTCTAGGCTGCTGGGGTGATGGGGTCTAGGCTGCTGGGGTGATGGGGTCTAGGCTGCTGGGGTGATGGGGTCTAGGCTGCTGGGGTGATGGGGGGATGGGGTCTAAGCTGCTGGGATGATGGGGTGATGGGGTCTAGGCTGCTGGGGTGATGGGGTCTAGGCTGCTGGGGTGATGGGGTCTAGGCTGCTGGGGTGATGGGGTCTAGGCTGCTGGGGTGATGGGGTCTAGGCTGCGGGGGTGATGGGGTCTAGGCTGCTGGGGTGATGGGGTCTAGGCTGCTGGGATGATGGGGTCTAGGCTGCTGGGGTGATGGGGTCTAGGCTGCTGGGGTGATGGGGTCTAGGCTGCTGGGGTGATGGGGTCTAGGCTGCTGGGGTGATGGGGTGATGGGGTCTAGGCTGCTGGGGTGATGGGGTCTAGGCTGCTGGGGTGATGCGGTCTAGGCTGCTGGGGTGATGGGGTCTAGGCTGCTGGGGTGATGGGGTCTAGGCTGCTGGGGTGATGGGGTCTAGGGGTCTAGGCTGCTGGGGTGATGGGGTCTAGGGGTCTAGGCTGCTGGGGTGATGGGGTCTAAGCTTCTATTTGTTCTACATCTTATAGTCATATCTGCCTTGATATGGGAAGTGGGGAAATCAACCATCTTTCATCATTTGATTGTTCTGACTGGTTTTTTGGTCAGTAGGCTAGACATACAACATGAAACTAGCTTTTCAATTATTACTCAGCGTGTGTGTGTGTGTGTGTGTGTGTGTCTGTGCGTGTGTGTGTGTATGTGTGTTTGTGTGTGCGTGCGTGCGTGAGTGCGCGCGCGTGCGTGCGCGCGTGCGTGCGTGCGTGCGTGTGCGTGTGTTTGTGTGCGTGTGTGTGTGTGTGTGCGTGTGTGTGTGCGTGCGTGCGTGTGTGTGTGCGTGCGTGCGCGTGTGTGCGTGTGCGTGCGTGAGTGTGTGAAGACTCATTGACCCTACTAACTACCATCACCTGACAACCCATTGTATTCTCTCTCATTGAATTGCCATAAGAAGCATCTTGAACAAAAGGTTAGGAGAGAGAGAGTGTTTTCTGAGTTTTTTGCCTTCCTGTGACATCGGGCGCTTTAGGTGTCCTGGAGGGCAGGTAGTTGCCCCCGGTGATGCATTGTGCAGACCGCACCACCCTCTACTCCTCTTCTCCTTCTCCCACCACCCCTCTCTACTCCTCCTCTCCTTCTCTCCCCCCTCTCTCTTCTCCTCCTCTCCTTCTCTCCCCCCCCCCCCCTCTCTACTCCTCCTCTCCTTCTCTCCCCCCTCTCTCTACTCCTCCTCTCCTTCTCCCCCCTCTCTGTACTGCTCTTCTCCTTCTCTCCCCCCTCTCTCTACTCCTCCTCTCCTTCTCTCCCCCCCTCTCTCTACTCCTCCTCTCCTTCTCTCCCCCCCTCTCTCTACTGCTCTTCTCCTTCTCTCCCCCCCTCTCTCTACTCCTCCTCTCCTTCTCTCCCCCCCTCTCTCTACTGCTCTTCTCCTTCTCTCCCCCCCTCTCTCTACTGCTCTTCTCCTTCTCTCCCCCCCTCTCTCTGTCTCCGTCTCCTCTCTCGCCTTCTCACCCGGGCTATGGGACGAACCCATCAGACCAGTGAAACCAGACACGGCCTTGGCCTTGTGAAATGATGGCAGCCAGCCAGCCAGGTTCTATCTCTCTTACACCTGGAAGTCTGAGTGACTGGTGCTTTATGAGTGTGAATTGGAGTTGTGTACTGTTTGATAGATAGGAGACAGAGTGGAGTACTTTTGGATAGATAGGAGACAGAGTGGAGTACTGTTGGATAGATAGGAGACAGAGTGGAGTACTGTTGGATAGATAGGAGACAGAGTGGAGTACTGTTGGATAGATAGGAGACAGAGTGGAGTGGTGTACTGTTGGATAGATAGGAGACAGAGTGGAGTGGTGTACTGTTGGATAGATAGGAGACAGAGTGGTGTACTGTTGGATAGATAGGAGACAGAGTGGTGTACTGTTGGATAGATAGGAGACAGAGTGGTGTACTGTTGGATAGATAGGAGACAGAGTGGTGTACTGTTGGATAGATAGGAGACAGAGTGGTGTACTGTTGGATAGATAGGAGACAGAGTGGAGTGGTGTACTGTTGGATAGATAGGAGACAAAGTGGTGTACTGTTGGATAGATAGGAGACAGAGTGGTGTACTGTTGGATAGATAGGAGACAGAGTGGAGTACTATTGGATAGATAGGATAGATAGGAGACAGAGTGGAGTGGTGTACTGTTGGATAGATAGGAGACAGAGTGGTGTACTGTTGGATAGATAGGAGACAGAGTGGAGTACTGTTGGATAGATAGGAGACAGAGTGGAGTGGTGTACTGTTGGAAAGATAGGAGACAGAGTGGAGTGGTGTACTGTTGGATAGATAGGAGACAGAGTGGAGTGGTGTACTGTTGGATAGATAGGAGACCGAGTGGTGTACTGTTGGATAGATAGGAGACAGAGTGGTGTACTGTTGGATAGATAGGAGACATAGTGGTGTACTGTTGGATAGATAGGAGACAGAGTGGAGTACTGTTGGATAGATAGGAGACAGAGTGGAGTGGTGTACTGTTGGATAGATAGGAGACAGAGTGGAGTGGTGTACTGTTGGATAGATAGGAGACAGAGTGGAGTGGTGTACTGTTGGATAGATAGGAGACAGAGTGGAGTGGTGTACTGTTGGATAGATAGGAGACAGAGTGGAGTACTGTTGGATAGATAGGAGACAGAGTGGAGTACTGTTGGATAGATAGGAGACAGAGTGGAGTGGTGTACTGTTGGATAGATAGGAGACAGAGTGGTGTACTGTTGGATAGATAGGAGACAGAGTGGAGTACTGTTGGATAGATCGGAGACAGAGTGGAGTGGTGTACTGTTGGATAGATAGGAGACAGAGTGGTGTACTGTTGGATAGATAGGAGACAGAGTGGAGTACTGTTGGATAGATAGGAGACAGAGTGGAGTACTGTTGGATAGATAGGAGACAGAGTGGAGTACTGTTGGATAGATAGGAGACAGAGTGGAGTACTGTTGGATAGATAGGAGACAGAGTGGAGTACTGTTGGATAGATAGGAGACAGAGTGGTGTACTGTTGGATAGATAGGAGACAGAGTGGAGTACTGTTGGATAGATAGGAGACAGAGTGGAGTACTGTTGGATAGATAGGAGACAGAGTGGAGTACTGTTGGATAGATAGGAGACAGAGTGGAGTACTGTTGGATAGATAGGAGACAGAGTGAAGTACTGTTGGATAGATAGGAGACAGAGTGGTGTACTGTTGGATAGATAGGAGACAGAGTGGAGTACTGTTGGATAGATAGGAGACAGAGTGGAGTACTGTTGGATAGATAGGAGACAGAGTGGAGTGGAGTACTGTTGGATAGATAGGAGACAGAGTGGAGTGGTGTACTGTTGGATAGATAGGAGACAGAGTGGAGTGGTGTACTGTTGGATAGATAGGAGACAGAGTGGAGTGGTGTACTGTTGGATAGATAGGAGACAGAGTTGAGTACTGTTGGATAGATAGGAGACAGAGTGGAGTACTGTTGGATAGATAGGAGACAGAGTGGAGTGGTGTACTGTTGGAAAGATAGGAGACAGAGTGGAGTAATGTTGGATAGATAGGACACAGAGTGGAGTACTGTTGGATAGATAGGAGACAGAGTGGAGTGGTGTACTTTTGGATAGATAGGAGACAGAGTGGAGTGGTGTACTGTTGGATAGATAGGAGACAGAGTTGAGTACTGTTGGATAGATAGGAGACAGAGTGGAGTACTGTTGGATAGATAGGAGACAGAGTGGAGTACTGTTGGATAGATAGGAGACAGAGTGGAGTACTGTTGGATAGATAGGAGACAGAGTGGAGTGGTGTACTGTTGGATAGATAGGAGACAGTGTGGTGTACTGTTGGATAGATAGGAGACAGAGTGGTGTACTGTTGGATAGATAGGAGACAGAGTGGAGTACTGTTGGATAGATAGGAGACAGAGTGGAGTACTGTTGGATAGATAGGAGACAGAGTGGTGTACTGTTGGATAGATAGGAGACAGAGTGGAGTGGTGTACTGTTGGATAGATAGGAGACAGAGTGGAGTACTGTTGGATAGATAGGAGACAGAGTGGAGTACTGTTGGATAGATAGGAGACAGAGTGGAGTACTGTTGGATAGATAGGAGACAGAGTGGAGTGGTGTACTGTTGGATAGATAGGAGACATAGTGGAGTGGTGTACTGTTGGATAGATAGGAGACAGAGTGGAGTGGTGTACTGTTGGATAGATAGGAGACAGAGTGGTGTACTGTTGGATAGATAGGAGACAGAGTGGAGTGGTGTACTGTTGGATAGATAGGAGACAAAGTGGTGTACTGTTGGATAGATAGGAGACAGAGTGGAGTACTGTTGGATAGATAGGAGACAGAGTGGAGTACTGTTGGATAGATAGGAAACAGAGTGGAGTACTGTTGGATAGATAGGAGACAGAATGGAGTACTGTTGGATAGATAGGAGACAGAGTGGAGTGGTGTACTGTTGGATAGATAGGAGACAGAGTGGAGTGGTGTACTGTTGGATAGATAGGAGACAGAGTGGAGTACTGTTGGATAGATAGGAGACAGAGTTGTGTACTGTTGGATAGATAGCAGACAGAGTGGAGTGGTGTACTGTTGGATAGATAGGAGACAGAGTGGAGTACTGTTGGATAGATAGGAGACAGAGTGGATTACTGTTGGATAGATAGGAGACAGAGTGGTGTACTGTTGGATAGATAGGAGACAGAGTGGAGTGGTGTACTGTTGGATAGATAGGAGACAGAGTGGAGTTGTGTACTGTTGGATAGATAGGAGACAGAGTGGAGTACTGTTGGATAGATAGGAGACAGAGTGGTGTACTGTTGGATAGATAGGAGACAAAGTGGTGTACTGTTGGATAGATAGGAGACAGAGTGGAGTACTGTTGGATAGATAGGAGACAGAGTGGAGTTGTGTACTGTTGGATAGATAGGAGACAGAGTGGAGTACTGTTGGATAGATAGGAGACAGAGTGGTGTACTGTTGGATAGATAGGAGACAGAGTGGAGTGGAGTACTGTTGGATAGATAGGAGACAGAGTGGTGTACTGTTGGATAGATAGGAGACAGAGTGGTGTACTGTTGGATAGATAGGAGACAGAGTGGAGTACTGTTGGATAGATAGGAGACAGAGTGGAGTGGTGTACTGTTGGATAGATAGGAGACAGAGTGGAGTGGTGTACTGTTGGATAGATAGGAGACAGAGTGGAGTACTGTTGGATAGATAGGAGACAGAGTGGATTACTGTTGGATAGATAGGAGACAGAGTGGAGTGGTGTACTGTTGGATAGATAGGAGACAGAGTGGTGTACTGTTGGATAGATAGGAGACAGAGTGGTGTACTGTTGGATAGATAGGAGACAGAGTGGAGTGGTGTACTGTTGGATAGATAGGAGACAGAGTGGAGTGGTGTACTGTTGGATAGATAGGAGACAGAGTGGAGTACTGTTGGATAGATAGGAGACAGAGTGGAGTACTGTTGGATAGATAGGAGACAGAGTGGAGTACTGTTGGATAGATAGGAGACAGAGTGGTGTACTGTTGGATAGATAGGAGACAAAGTGGTGTACTGTTGGATAGATAGGAGACAGAGTGGAGTACTGTTGGATAGATAGGAGACAGAGTGGAGTTGTGTACTGTTGGATAGATAGGAGACAGAGTGGAGTACTGTTGGATAGATAGGAGACAGAGTGGTGTACTGTTGGATAGATAGGAGACAGAGTGGAGTGGAGTACTGTTGGATAGATAGGAGACAGAGTGGTGTACTGTTGGATAGATAGGAGACAGAGTGGTGTACTGTTGGATAGATAGGAGACAGAGTGGAGTACTGTTGGATAGATAGGAGACAGAGTGGAGTGGTGTACTGTTGGATAGATAGGAGACAGAGTGGAGTGGTGTACTGTTGGATAGATAGGAGACAGAGTGGAGTACTGTTGGATAGATAGGAGACAGAGTGGATTACTGTTGGATAGATAGGAGACAGAGTGGAGTGGTGTACTGTTGGATAGATAGGAGACAGAGTGGTGTACTGTTGGATAGATAGGAGACAGAGTGGTGTACTGTTGGATAGATAGGAGACAGAGTGGAGTGGTGTACTGTTGGATAGATAGGAGACAGAGTGGAGTGGTGTACTGTTGGATAGATAGGAGACAGAGTGGAGTACTGTTGGATAGATAGGAGACAGATTGGAGTGTTATCCAACAGTACACCACTCTAGGACCATACGTCGGGACTACCGGCCGTGGTGACTCCTTGCTGTCCCCAGTCCGCCTGGCCTTGCTGCTATTCCAGTTTCAACTGTTCTACCTGCGGTTATGGAACCCCTACCTGTCCCAGACCTGCTGTTTTCAACTCTTAATGATCGGCTATGAAAAGCCAACTGAGATTTATTCCTGATTATTATTTGACCATGCTTGTCACTTATGAACATTTTTGAACATCTTGGCATGGTTCTGTTATAATCTCCACCCGGCACAGCCAGAAGAGGACTGGCCACCCCTCATAGCCTGGTTCCTCTCTAGGTTTCTTCCTAGGTTTTGGCCTTTCTAGGGAGTTTTTCCTAGCCACCGTGCTTCTACACCTGCATTACTAGCTGTTTGGGGTTTTAGGCTGGGTTTCTGTAAAGCACTTCGAGATATTAGCTGATGTAAGAAGGGCTATATAAAATAAAATTGATTGATTGATTGAGTGTTATCAGGGTCCTGTCCACTGTAATTAATGATGAAACAATATTTTACGTTCCAAATGGCACCCTATTCCCTATACGGGCCACTACTTTTGACCAGACCAATGTGGGGCCCTGGTGAAAAGTAGTGCACTAAATACGGGAAAGAATGCCATTTGGGATCCACCCTAATGTTAATGCCTTATGTAAGCCAGCCATGTTCACCGGCACCTTTCTTATCAGTCCTCTGGCTTATTTTATATATTCCGTGTCAACATCTTCTGTGGAAATATGCCGTATTAAAATTACAAATATTACTCTACATTCTACATAGGCCATATGTTTCCTGAATCTAATGCCAACTTATCTCCTGAATGACATTCATCCAGACAGAGACCCTGACAGAGACCCAGACAGAGACCCTGACAGAGACCCTGAAACAGACCCAGACAGAGACCCAGACAGAGACCCAGACAGAGACCCAGACAGAGACCCTGACAGAGACCCAGACAGAGACCCAGACAGAGACCCAGACAGAGACCCAGACAGAGACCCTGACAGAGACCCAGACAGAGACCCTGACAGAGACCCAGACAGAGACCCAGACAGAGACCCAGACAGAGACCCAGACAGAGACCCAGACAGAGACCCAGACAGAGACCCAGACAGAGACCCAGACAGAGACCCAGACAGAGACCCAGACAGAGACCCAGACAGAGACCCAGACAGAGACCCTGACAGAGACCCAGACAGAGACCCAGACAGAGACCCAGACAGAGACCCAGACAGAGACCCAGACAGAGACCCTGACAGAGACCCAGACAGAGACCCAGACAGAGACCCAGACAGAGACCCAGACAGAGACCCAGACAGAGACCCAGACAGAGACCCAGACAGAGACCCATTCATTTCCATTAGTGATCTTATTTCATCTTTAGCGTCAAAATGTTTTGTGAAAATATGCAATATTATAAACATTCTTTGACTTTGGCCATACATTTGCAATATACTATATCTTAAAACGGGAATCCTTCATGGTGAAACTGCCACATCCGTTTGTGATATTACAACACCAAAGGAGTTACTGTGACATCATTGCATACGCGATAGAACAGCAGAAAATGTACTGCATTTTGTTTTACCACGTTAGGCGACGCTCCTAACCTCGTCTTGCTCAACAAAACAAAAGCAACAACAATGGCCGTGAGGCGGACAGTGGTGCTGTTTCTCCTACTGCAGATTCCTTCTTTAACTATGCTAACTTTCCTCTTGAAACCTTTCTCAGTTCACTCAGTAGCATATATTTAGTCAGTGTGTGAGGTACTTTATTTTGCTCGAATTTAAATGTCTTAAAATGTTTTGGTATTGTTTAGTCACTTAGCTTCCAGTGTCCCACCATGTGGTGTTTGGATATAGTATATTTACCATGTGGTGTTTGGATATAGTATATTTACCATGTGGTGTTTGGATATAGTATATTTACCATGTGGTGTTTGGATATAGTATATTTACCATGTGGTGTTTGGATATAGTATATTTACCATGTGGTGTTTGGATATAGTATATTTACCATGTGGTGTTTGGATATAGTATATTTACCATGTGGTGTTTGGATATAGTATATTTACCATGTGGTGTTTGGATATAGTATATTTACCATGTGGTGTTTGGATATAGTATATTTACCAGGGCGTTAAGGAGTTCTGAAGTCTTAATGCCACCCAGCAGGTCTTAATGCCACCCAGCAGGTCTTAATGCCACCCAGCAGGTCTTAATGCCACCCAGCAGGTATTAATGCCACCCAGCAGGTCTTAATGCCACCCAGCAGGTCTTAATGCCACCCAGCAGGTCTTAATGCCACCCAGCAGGTCTTAATGCCACCCAGCAGGTCTTAATGCCACCCAGCAGGTCTTAATGCCACCCAGCAGGTCTTAATGCCACCCAGCAGGTCTTAATGCCACCCAGCAGGTCTTAATGCCACCCAGCAGGTCTTAATTCCACCCAGCAGGTCTTAATGCCACCCAGCAGGTCTTAATGCCACCCAGCAGGTCTTAATGCCACCCAGCAGGTCTTAATGCCACCCAGCAGGTCTTAATTCCACCCAGCAGGTCTTAATTCCACCCAGCAGGTCTTAATGCCACCCAGCAGGTCTTAATGCCACCCAGCAGGTCTTAATGCCACCCAGCAGGTCTTAATGCCACCCAGCAGGTCTTAATGCCACCCAGCAGGTCTTAATGCCACCCAGCAGGTCTTAATGCCACCCAGCAGGTCTTAATGCCACCCAGCAGGTCTTAATTCCACCCAGCAGGTCTTAATTCCACCCAACAGCCCTGGGCTTTAAGTGGTCACTCACTCTGCTGTGTGTGTGTGTGTGTGTGTGTGTGTGTGTGTGTGTGTGTGTGTGTGTGTGTGTGTGTATGGTTGAGAGTCTAAAGCCTCTCTAACTGATTGTGAGAGCCGTTGTTGATGTGTTTCCACACGACTTCACTGGCAGAGCCCTCTATAGGGTGTCGACCCAGACGGCCGGACGTCTCTCAGAGTCCTGGCCTCTAGATCGATACAGGCATTGATGGATACATATGTTTCTGAATTTAGCTCGCTGGTTATTGAATTCCATCACCCGTGAATGAAAGCATGGGCCAAATGTGAAAGGAGGAGGGAGAGAGGGGGAGAGAGAGAGAGAGAGAGAGAGAGAGAGAGAGAGAGAGAGAGAGAGAGAGAGAGGGAGAAGTGGGAGTTCTATTGTTGTACTGAGTTGGAATGTACTGGGTTACGACTGGGCGATATGGTCTAAATGTGTTTCGGTGTCAATATGACCGATTCTGTTGGACCAAACCTCAAATGCAAAAAGTGAGTTGAAACTGTTTGTTGTCAGAGAGGAAGAAATTCTCTTTAGTCTTTGTTTTGTGTGAGTGGCAGGGGGAGTGGCTTGGTGGCAGGGGGAGTGGCTTGGTGGCAGGGGGAGGGGCTTGGTGGCAGGGGGAGTGGCTTGGTGGCAGGGGGAGGGGCTTGGAGTCTGTGGAGTGGGAAGGTGTACAGTCAACAAAGCACAGAAGGAGGAGGGGCTTGGTGGCAGGGGGAGGGGCTTGTTGGTAGGGGGAGGGGCTTGTGGCAGGGGGAGGGGTGAACACACCACAGAAGGAGGAAGGAGTGGAGACCAGAAACACACAGAACGCTTCAAAAAAACAAAAAACATTGATTCTTGGAACATCACCCTACAACATACATTTGAATTAATTTGATATATTGCCCAGCCCTAGTTTAATGTAAAGGGAAATATAATTTGATATATCGCCCAGCCCTAGTTTAATGTAAAGGGAAATATTTAACACTGCAAGCAGAACTTTATTAGGCTGGCTTTATCAGAACTTTATTAGATGACTTCAACAGACATAACTTTATTAGACTGGCTTTATCAGACAACTTTATCAGATGGCTTTAACAGACAGAACATTATTAAATGACTTTATCAGACAGAACCTTATCAGATGGCTTTATGAGACAGAACTTTATCAGATGGCTTTATGAGACAGCACTTAATTAGGCTGGCTTTATCAGACATAACTTTATAATTTGGTATTTTATTAGGATCCTCATTAGCTGTTGTGAAAGCGGCAGCTACTCTTCCTGGGGTCCACACAGAACATGAAACATGACATAATACAGAACATTAATAGACAAGAACAGCTCAAGGACAGAACTACATATATTTGTTTTTAAAGGCACACGTAGCCAACCTATCAATACACACAAACTAACTAGGTCAAATAGGGGAGGGATTTTCAACACATTAAAGTTTCTTATAAAAAATAAGTTATGTAGTCAGTCTCTCCTCAACTCTTAGCCAAGAGAGACTGGCATGCATAGTATTAATATTAGCCCTCTGATTACAATGAAGAGCAAGACGTGCCGCTCTGTTCTGGGCCAGCTGCAGCTTAACTAGGTCTTTCCTTGCAGCACTCGACCACACGACTGGACCATAATCAAGATTAGACAACACTAGAGCCTGCAGGACTTGCTTTTTGGAGTGTGGTGTCAAAAAAGCAGAGCATCTCTTTATTACGGACAGACCTCTCCCCATCTTTACAACCATTGAATCTATATGTTTTGACCATGACAGTTTACATTCTAAGGTAATGCCAAGTAATTTAGTCTCCTCAACTTGTAATACTGGCTTTATCAGGCATAATAATATATGTGGTATATTATTATTATATTAATAACTTTATTAGATGGCTTTATCAGACAGAACATTATTAGATGGCTTTATCAGACAGAACATTATTAAATGACTTTATCAGACAGAACTTTATCAGATGGCTTTATCAGACAGAACTTTATCAGATGGCTTTATCAGGCATAATAATATATGTGGTATATTATTATTATATTAATAACTTTATCAGATGGCTTTATCAGACAGAACATTATTAGATGGCTTTATCAGACAGAACTTTATCAGACAGAACTTTATCAGATGGCTTTATGAGACAGAACTTTATCAGATGGCTTTATCAGACAGAACTTTATCAGATGGCTTTATGAGACAGAACTTTATCAGATGGCTTTATCAGACAGAACTTTATCAGATGGCTTTATCAGACAGAACTTTATCAGACAGAACTTTATCTGACGGCTGAGGGCTCAGTGTTTGGATGTACTCTATAGTCAGTAAGTAGGTTTACAGCTCTCTAGACCAGCTCACCGGTGTCTCCACAGCCTGCCTGTCTGGAAGCCTTCTCTTTCAGCTCTCTAGACCAGCTCACCGGTGTCTCCACAGCCTGCCTGTCTGGAAGCCTTCTCTTTCAGCTCTCTAGACCTGCTGACCGGTGTCTCCACAGCCTGCCTGTCTGGAAGCCTTCTCTTTCAGCTCTCTAGACCTGCTGACCGGTGTCTCCACAGCCTGCCTGTCTGGAAGCCTTCTCTTTCAGCTCTCTAGACCTGCTGACCGGTGTCTCCACAGCCTGCCTGTCTGGAAGCCTTCTCTTTCAGCTCTCTAGACCTGCTGACCGGTGTCTCCACAGCCTGCCTGTCTGGAAGCCTTCTCTTTCAGCTCTCTAGACCTGCTGACCGGTGTCTCCACAGCCTGCCTGTCTGGAAGCCTTCTCTTTCAGCTCTCTAGACCAGCTCACCGGTGTCTCCACAGCCTGCCTGTCTGGAAGCCTTCTCTTTCAGCTCTCTAGACCAGCTCACCGGTGTCTCCACAGCCTGCCTGTCTGGAAGCCTTCTCTTTCAGCTCTCTAGACCTGCTGACCGGTGTCTCCACAGCCTGCCTGTCTGGAAGCCTTCTCTTTCAGCTCTCTAGACCTGCTGACCGGTGTCTCCACAGCCTGCCTGTCTGGAAGCCTTCTCTTTCAGCTCTCTAGACCTGCTGACCGGTGTCTCCACAGCCTGCCTGTCTGGAAGCCTTCTCTTTCAGCTCTCTAGACCTGCTGACCGGTGTCTCCACAGCCTGCCTGTCTGGAAGCCTTCTCTTTCAGCTCTCTAGACCTGCTGACCGGGTGTCTCCACAGCCTGCCTGTCTGGAAGCCTTCTCTTTCAGCTCTCTAGACCTGCTGACCGGTGTCTCCACAGCCTGCCTGTCTGGAAGCCTTCTCTTTCAGCTCTCTAGACCTGCTGACCGGTGTCTCCACAGCCTGCCTGTCTGGAAGCCTTCTCTTTCAGCTCTCTAGACCAGCTCACCGGTGTCTCCACAGCCTGCCTGTCTGGAAGCCTTCTCTTTCAGCTCTCTAGACCAGCTCACCGGTGTCTCCACAGCCTGCCTGTCTGGAAGCCTTCTCTTTCAGCTCTCTAGACCTGCTGACCGGGTGTCTCCACAGCCTGCCTGTCTGGAAGCCTTCTCTTTCAGCTCTCTAGACCTGCTGACCGGTGTCTCCACAGCCTGCCTGTCTGGAAGCCTTCTCTTTCAGCTCTCTAGACCTGCTGACCGGTGTCTCCACAGCCTGCCTGTCTGGAAGCCTTCTCTTTCAGCTCTCTAGACCTGCTGACCGGTGTCTCCACAGCCTGCCTGTCTGGAAGCCTTCTCTTTCACAGTCTCCTGGCCTCTGTCTCAGTCTCTCCCTCACGTTCTCCTGCTGTCGCTCTCTCTGTCAATTCAATTCTCTCTCTCACTTTCCCCTTACTCTGTCTCTGTCTCTCTCTCTCTCACACACACACACCCCTCTCTCTCTCTCTCTCAATTCAATTTCAATTCAATTTAAGGGCTTTATTGGCATGGGAAACAAATGTTAACATTGCTAAAGTAAGTGATGTAGATAGTAAATAGAAGTGAAATCAATAATAAATATTAACAGTAAACATTACACTCAGAAGTTCCAAAAGAATAAAGACATTTCAAATGTCATATTATGTCTATATACAGTGTCGTAACAATGTGCAAATAGTTAAAGTACAAATGGGAAAATAAATAAACATAAATATGGGTTGTATTTACAATGGTGTTTGTTCTTCACTGGTTGCCCTTTTCTTGTGGCAACAGGTCACAAATATTGCTGCTGTGATGGCACACTGTGGTATTTAACCCAGTAGATAAGGGAGTTTATCAAAAAACGTTGTGGATCTCTGTAATCTGAGGGAAATATGTGTCTCTAATATGGTCATACATTTGGCAGGAGGCTAGGAAGTCCTGCTCAGTTTCCACCTCAATTTGTGGGCACCTCATCTCTTTCTCTCTCTCTCTCTCTCTCTCTCTCTCTCTCTCTCTCTCTCTCTCTCTCTCTCTCTCTCTCTCTCTCTCTCTCTCCTCCTCTCTCTCTCTCTCTCTCTCTCTCTCTCTCTCTCTCTCTCTCTCCCTCTCTCTCTCTCTCCCTCTCTCCCTCCCTCCTCTCCCTCCTCCCTCCCTCCCTCCCTCCCTCCCTCCCTCCCTCCCTCCCCTAGCACCCTCTCTGTTTATTTTTCTGGCTCTAGCTGATATTGTAATCGCTCTAATACACATTGCCATCCCCTTAGACACACATCCTGACGAGCCCATTTCTACTCCTGGTAAGCTGCAGTGATGTGTCGCCTGCACTCTGCCAGAAGGTAATCTTATTGAATAGGTGCTTTTCACTGATGCATAGCCCAGATAGAAACACAACGGAGTGAAGATGTAACCTGGTATCTCACAGACTCCTCTGTTTTCAATTTATAGATAAGATGTAAAAGATTCAGGCTGGTGGAGGTGTTATGGAGGGAGGGAGAAGGGATGGAGGGATGGAGAAGGGATGGAGGGATGGAGGGAAGGAGAAGGGATGGAGGGAGGGAGAAGGGATGGAGGGAGGGAGGGAGAAGGGATGGAGGGATGGAGGGAGGGAGAAGGGATGGAGGGGGAGACGGGATGGAGGAGGGAGGGAGGGAGGGATGGAGGGGATGGAGAAGGCATGGAGGGAGGGAGGGAGAAGGGATGGAGGGATGGAGGGAAGGAGAAGGGAGGGGAGGGAGGGAGGGAGGGAGGGAGGGAGGGAGGGAGGGAGGGAGGGAGGGAGGGAGGGAGGAAGGAGGGAGGGAAGGAGGAAGGAGGAGGGAGGGAAGGAGGGAGGGAGAAGGGATGGAGGGAGGGAGGGAGAATGGATGGATGGAGGGAGGGAGGGAGGGAGGAGGGAGGGAGGGAGGGAGGGAGGGAGGGAGGGAGGAGGAGGGAGGGAGGAGGGAGGGAGGGAGGGGAGGAGGGAGGGAGGGAGGGAGGGAGGGGAGGGAAGGAAGGAGGGAAGGAGGGAGGGAGGAAGGAGGGAGGGAGAAGGGATGGAGGGAGGGAGGGAGAATGGATGGAGGGAGGAGGGAGAATGGATGAGGGAGGGAGGGAGGGATGAGGGATGGAGGGAGGGAGGAGGGAGAAGGGATGGAGGGATGGAGGGAGGGAGGGAGGGAGGGGAAAGGGATGGGGGGATGGAGGGAGGGAGGAGGGGGAGGGATGGGGGGAGGGAGGGAGGGAGGGAGAAGGGATGGAGGGAGGAATTGAGGGGGGAGGGATGGGGGGAAGGTGAGTGTCTGTGGAAGTGTGACTGGAAGGGGGAGGAGGTGGAAGGGGGAGGAGGAAAGCTCTTTCTCTGAAGGGTGTGTCTGGTAGAGGCGTTGCGACGGTGCTATCTCTGCTATCTCCCGGCCGCAGTGTCCCCAGGAAGGAGATTACCTGCTGTTATCTGTAATGGAAATCTCCCACATGAGAAGGAGAAGTAGGTGACCACGGCCAATGCTCTGGTCTAAAGTAGTGCACTATATAGGGAATAGGGTGCCATGCTCTGGTCTAAAGTAGTGCACTATATAGGGAATAGGGTTCCATGCTCTGGTCAAAAGTAGTGCACTATATAGGGAATAGGGTGCCAATGCTCTGGTCTAAAGTAGTGCACTATATAGGGAATAGGGTGCCATGCTCTGGTCTAAAGTAGTGCACTATATAGGGAATAGGGTGCCATGCTCTGGTCTAAAGTAGTGCACTACATAGGGAATAGGGTGCCATTCTCTGGTCTAAAGTAGTGCACTATATAGGGAATAGGGGGCCATTCTCTGGTCTAAAGTAGTGCACTATATAGGGAATAGGGTGCAATGCTCTGGTCAAAAGTAGTGCACTATATAGGGAATAGGGTGCCATGCTCTGGTCAAAAGTAGTGCACTATATAGGGAATAGGGTGCCATGCTCTGGTCTAAAGTAGTGCACTATATAGGGAATAGGGTGCAATGCTCTGGTCAAAAGTAGTGCACTATATAGGGAATAGGGTGCCATGCTCTGGTCAAAAGTAGTGCACTATATAGGGAATAGGGTGCCATGCTCTGGTCAAAAGTAGTGCACTAGATAGGGAATAGGGTTCCATGCTCTGGTCAAAAGTAGTGCACTAGATAGGGAATAGGGTACCATTCTCTGGTCTAAAGTAGTGCACTATATAGGGAATAGGGTGCCATTCTCTGGTCTAAAGTAGTGCACTATATAGGGAATAGGGTTCCATGCTCTGGTCTAAAGTAGTGCACTATATAGGGAATAGGGTGCCATGCTCTGGTCTAAAGTAGTGCACTATATAGGGAATAGGGTTCCATTCTCTGGTCTAAAGTAGTGCACTATATAGGGAATAGGGTTCCATGCTCTGGTCTAAAGTAGTGCACTATATAGGGAATAGGGTGCCATGCTCTGGTCTAAAGTAGTGCACTATATAGGGAATAGGGTGCCATTCTCTGGTCTAAAGTAGTGCACTATATAGGAATAGGGTGCCATGCTCTGGTCTAAAGTAGTGCACTATATAGGGAATAGGGTGCCATTCTCTGGTCTAAAGTAGTGCACTATATAGGGAATAGGGTGCCATTCTCTGGTCTAAAGTAGTGCACTATAAGGGAATAGGGTGCCATTCTCTGGTCTAAAGTAGTGCACTATATAGGGAATAGGGTGCCATGCTCTGGTCTAAAGTAGTGCACTATATAGGGAATAGGGTGCCATTCTCTGGTCTAAAGTAGTGCACTATATAGGGAATAGGGTGCCATTCTCTGGTCTAAAGTAGTGCACTATATGGGAATAGGGTGCCATTCTCTGGTCTAAAGTAGTGCACTATATGGGAATAGGGTGCCATTCTCTGGTCTAAAGTAGTTACTATATAGGGAATAGGGTGCCATTCTCTGGTCTAAAGTAGTGCACTATATAGAGAATAGGGTGCCATTCTCTGGTCTATTGTAGTGCACTATATAGGGAATAGGGTGCCATGCTCTGGTCTAAAGTAGTGCACTATATAGGGAATAGGGTGCCATGCTCTGGTCTAAAGTAGTGCACTATATAGGGAATAGGGTTCCATGCTCTGGTCTAAAGTAGTGCACTATATAGGGAATAGGGTGCCATTCTCTGGTCTAAAGTAGTGCACTATATAGGGAATAGGGTGCCATGCTCTGGTCTAAAGTAGTGCACTATATAGGGAATAGGGTGCCATGCTCTGGTCTAAAGTAGTGCACTATATAGGGAATAGGTGCCATGCTCTGGTCTAAAGTAGTGCACTATATAGGGAATAGGGTGCCATTCTCTGGTCTAAAGTAGTGCACTATATAGGGAATAGGTGCCATTCTCTGGTCTAAAGTAGTGCACTATATAGGGAATAGGGTGCCATGCTCTGGTCTAAAGTAGTGCACTATATAGGGAATAGGGTGCCATTCTCTGGTCTAAAGTAGTGCACTATATAGGGAATAGGGTGCCATTCTCTGGTCTAAAGTAGTGCACTATATGGGAATAGGGTGCCATTCTCTGGTCTAAAGTAGTGCACTATATAGGGAATAGGGTGCCATGCTCTGGTCTAAAGTAGTGCACTATATAGGAATAGGGTGCCATTCTCTGGTCTAAAGTAGTGCACTATATAGGGAATAGGGTGCCATGCTCTGGTCTAAAGTAGTGCACTATATAGGGAATAGGGTGCCATTCTCTGGTCTAAAGTAGTGCACTATATAGGGAATAGGGTGCCATTCTCTGGTCTAAAGTAGTGCACTATATAGGGAATAGGGTGCCATTCTCTGGTCTAAAGTAGTGCACTATATAGGGAATAGGGTGCCATTCTCTGGTCTAAAGTAGTGCACTATATAGGGAATAGGGTGCCATTCTCTGGTCTAAAGTAGTGCACTATATAGGGAATAGGGTGCCATTCTCTGGTCTAAAGTAGTGCACTATATAGGAATAGGGTGCCATTCTCTGGTCTAAAGTAGTGCACTATATAGGGAATAGGGTGCCATTCTCTGGTCTAAAGTAGTGCACTATATAGGGAATAGGGTGCCATTCTCTGGTCTAAAGTAGTGCACTATATAGGGAATAGGGTGCCATTCTCTGGTCTAAAGTAGTGCACTATATAGGGAATAGGGTGCCATTCTCTGGTCTAAAGTAGTGCACTATATAGGGAATAGGGTGCCATTCTCTGGTCTAAAGTAGTGCACTATATAGGGAATAGGGTGCCATTCTCTGGTCTAAAGTAGTGCACTATATAGGGAATAGGGTGCCATGCTCTGAGTCCAAAGTAGTGCACTATATAGGGAATAGGGTGCCATTCTCTGGTCTAAAGTAGTGCACTATATAGGAATAGGGTGCCATTCTCTGGTCTAAAGTAGTGCACTATATAGGGAATAGGGTGCCATTCTCTGGTCTAAAGTAGTGCACTATATAGGGAATAGGGTGCCATTCTCTGGTCTAAAGTAGTGCACTATATAGGGAATAGGGTGCCATTCTCTGGTCTAAAGTAGTGCACTATATAGGGAATAGGGTGCCATTCTCTGGTCTAAAGTAGTGCACTATATAGGGAATAGGGTGCCATTCTCTGGTCTAAAGTAGTGCACTATATAGGGAATAGGGTGCCATTCTCTGGTCTAAAGTAGTGCACTATATAGGGAATAGGGTGCCATTCTCTGGTCTAAAGTAGTGCACTATATAGGGAATAGGGTGCCATGCTCTGGTCTAAAGTAGTGCACTATATAGGGAATAGGGTGCCATTCTCTGGTCTAAAGTAGTGCACTATATAGGGAATAGGGTGCCATTCTCTGGTCTAAAGTAGTGCACTATATAGGGAATAGGGTGCCATTCTCTGGTCTAAAGTAGTGCACTATATAGGGAATAGGGTGCCATTCTCTGGTCTAAAGTAGTGCACTATATAGGGAATAGGGTGCCATTCTCTGGTCTAAAGTAGTGCACTATATAGAGAATAGGGTGCCATTCTCTGGTCTATTGTAGTGCACTATATAGGGAATAGGGTGCCATGCTCTGGTCTAAAGTAGTGCACTATATAGGAATAGGGTGCCATGCTCCTGGTCTAAAGTAGTGCACTATATAGGGAATAGGGTTCCATGCTCTGGTCTAAAGTAGTGCACTATAGGGAATAGGGTGCCATTCTCTGGTCTAAAGTAGTGCACTATATAGGGAATAGGGTGCCATGCTCTGGTCTAAAGTAGTGCACTATATAGGGAATAGGGTGCCATGCTCTGGTCTAAAGTAGTGCACTATATAGGGAATAGGGTGCCATGCTCTGGTCTAAAGTAGTGCACTATATAGGAATAGGGTGCCATTCTCTGGTCTAAAGTAGTGCACTATATAGGGAATAGGGTGCCATTCTCTGGTCTAAAGTAGTGCACTATATAGGGAATAGGGTGCCATGCTCTGGTCTAAAGTAGTGCACTATATAGGGAATAGGGTGCCATTCTCTGGTCTAAAGTAGTGCACTATATAGGGAATAGGGTGCCATTCTCTGGTCTAAAGTAGTGCACTATATAGGGAATAGGGTGCCATTCTCTGGTCTAAAGTAGTGCACTATATAGGGAATAGGGTGCCATGCTCTGGTCTAAAGTAGTGCACTATATAGGGAATAGGGTGCCATTCTCTGGTCTAAAGTAGTGCACTATATAGGGAATAGGGTGCCATGCTCTGGTCTAAAGTAGTGCACTATATAGGGAATAGGGTGCCATTCTCTGGTCTAAAGTAGTGCACTATATAGGGAATAGGGTGCCATTCTCTGGTCTAAAGTAGTGCACTATATAGGGAATAGGGTGCCATTCTCTGGTCTAAAGTAGTGCACTATATAGGGAATAGGGTGCCATTCTCTGGTCTAAAGTAGTGCACTATATAGGGAATAGGGTGCCATTCTCTGGTCTAAAGTAGTGCACTATATAGGGAATAGGGTGCCATTCTCTGGTCTAAAGTAGTGCACTATATAGGGAATAGGGTGCCATTCTCTGGTCTAAAGTAGTGCACTATATAGGGAATAGGGTGCCATTCTCTGGTCTAAAGTAGTGCACTATATAGGGAATAGGGTGCCATTCTCTGGTCTAAAGTAGTGCACTATATAGAGAATAGGGTGCCATTCTCTGGTCTATAGTAGTGCACTATATAGGGAATAGGGTGCCATGCTCTGGTCTAAAGTAGTACACTATATAGGGAATAGGGTGCCATGCTCTGGTCTAAAGTAGTGCACTATATAGGGAATAGGGTTCCATGCTCTGGTCTAAAGTAGTGCACTATATAGGGAATAGGGTGCCATTCTCTGGTCTAAAGTAGTGCACTATATAGGGAATAGGGTGCCATGCTCTGGTCTAAAGTAGTGCACTATATAGGGAATAGGGTGCCATGCTCTGGTCTAAAGTAGTGCACTATATAGGGAATAGGGTGCCATGCTCTGGTCTAAAGTAGTGCACTATATAGGGAATAGGGTGCCATTCTCTGGTCTAAAGTAGTGCACTATATAGGGAATAGGGTGCCATTCTCTGGTCTAAAATAGTGCACTATATAGGGAATAGGGTGCCATGCTCTGGTCTAAAGTAGTGCACTATATAGGGAATAGGGTGCCATTCTCTGGTCTAAAGTAGTGCACTATATAGGGAATAGGGGGCCATGCTCTGGTCTAAAGTAGTGCACTATATAGGGAATAGGGTGCAATGCTCTGGTCAAAAGTAGTGCACTATATAGGGAATAGGGTGCCATGCTCTGGTCAAAAGTAGTGCACTATATAGGGAATAGGGTGCCATGCTCTGGTCAAAAGTAGTGCACTAGATAGGGAATAGGGTTCCATGCTCTGGTCAAAAGTAGTGCACTAGATAGGGAATAGGGTACCATTCTCTGGTCTAAAGTAGTGCACTATATAGGGAATAGGGTGCCATTCTCTGGTCTAAAGTAGTGCACTATATAGGGAATAGGGTGCCATTCTCTGGTCTAAAGTAGTGCACTATATAGGGAATAGGGTGCCATTCTCTGGTCTAAAGTAGTGCACTATATAGGGAATAGGGTGCCATGCTCTGGTCTAAAGTAGTGCACTATATAGGGAATAGGGTTCCATGCTCTGGTCAAAAGTAGTGCACTATATAGGGAATAGGGTGCCAATGCTCTGGTCTAAAGTAGTGCACTATATAGGGAATAGGGTGCCATGCTCTGGTCTAAAGTAGTGCACTATATAGGGAATAGGGTGCCATGCTCTGGTCTAAAGTAGTGCACTATATAGGGAATAGGGTGCCATTCTCTGGTCTAAAGTAGTGCACTATATAGGGAATAGGGGGCCATTCTCTGGTCTAAAGTAGTGCACTATATAGGGAATAGGGTGCAATGCTCTGGTCAAAAGTAGTGCACTATATAGGGAATAGGGTGCCATGCTCTGGTCAAAAGTAGTGCACTATATAGGGAATAGGGTGCCATGCTCTGGTCTAAAGTAGTGCACTATATAGGGAATAGGGTGCAATGCTCTGGTCAAAAGTAGTGCACTATATAGGGAATAGGGTGCCATGCTCTGGTCAAAAGTAGTGCACTATATAGGGAATAGGGTGCCATGCTCTGGTCAAAAGTAGTGCACTATATAGGGAATAGGGTGTCATTCTCTGGTCTAAAGTAGTGCACTATATAGGGAATAGGGTGCCATGCTCTGGTCTAAAGTAGTGCACTATATAGGGAATAGGGTGCCATGCTCTGGTCAAAAGTAGTGCACTATATAGGGAATAGGGTGCCATGCTCTGGTCAAAAGTAGTGCACTATATAGGGAATAGGGTGCCATGCTCTGGTCAAAAGTAGTGCACTATATAGGGAATAGGGTGCCATTCTCTGGTCTAAAGTAGTGCACTATATAGGGAATAGGGTGCCATTCTCTGGTCTAAAGTAGTGCACTATATAGGGAATAGGGTGCCATTCTCTGGTCTAAAGTAGTGCACTATATAGGGAATAGGGTTCCATGCTCTGGTCTAAAGTAGTGCACTATATAGGGAATAGGGTGCCATGCTCTGGTCTAAAGTAGTGCACTATATAGGGAATAGGGTTCCATTCTCTGGTCTAAAGTAGTGCACTATATAGGGAATAGGGTGCCATGCTCTGGTCTAAAGTAGTGCACTATATAGGGAATAGGGTTCCATTCTCTGGTCTAAAGTAGTGCACTATATAGGGAATAGGGTGCCATTCTCTGGTCTAAAGTAGTGCACTATATAGGGAATAGGGTGCCATTCTCTGGTCTAAAGTAGTGAACTATATAGGGAATAGGGTGCCATGCTCTGGTCTAAAGTAGTGCACTATATAGGGAATAGGGTGCCATTCTCTGGTCTAAAGTAGTGCACTATATAGGGAATAGGGTGCCATGCTCTGGTCAAAAGTAGTGCACTATATAGGGAATAGGGTGCCATGCTCTGGTCAAAAGTAGTGCACTATATAGGGAATAGGGTGCCATGCTCTGGTCAAAAGTAGTGCACTATATAGGGAATAGGGTGCCATTCTCTGGTCTAAAGTAGTGCACTATATAGGGAATAGGGTGCCATTCTCTGGTCTAAAGTAGTGCACTATATAGGGAATAGGGTGCCATTCTCTGGTCTAAAGTAGTGCACTATATAGGGAATAGGGTTCCATGCTCTGGTCTAAAGTAGTGCACTATATAGGGAATAGGGTGCCATGCTCTGGTCTAAAGTAGTGCACTATATAGGAATAGGGTTCCATTCTCTGGTCTAAAGTAGTGCACTATATAGGGAATAGGGTGCCATGCTCTGGTCTAAAGTAGTGCACTATATAGGGAATAGGGTTCCATTCTCTGGTCTAAAGTAGTGCACTATATAGGGAATAGGGTGCCATTCTCTGGTCTAAAGTAGTGCACTATATAGGGAATAGGGTGCCATTCTCTGGTCTAAAGTAGTGAACTATATAGGGAATAGGGTGCCATGCTCTGGTCTAAAGTAGTGCACTATATAGGGAATAGGGTGCCATTCTCTGGTCTAAAGTAGTGCACTATATAGGGAATAGGGTGCCATTCTCTGGTCTAAAGTAGTGCACTATATAGGGAATAGGGTGCCATTCTCTGGTCTAAAGTAGTGCACTATATAGGGAATAGGGTGCCATGCTCTGGTCTAAAGTAGTGCACTATATAGGGAATAGGGTGCCATTCTCTGGTCTAAAGTAGTGCACTATATAGGGAATAGGGTGCCATTCTCTGGTCTAAAGTAGTGCACTATATAGGGAATAGGGTGCCATTCTCTGGTCTAAAGTAGTGCACTATATAGGGAATAGGGTGCCATTCTCTGGTCTAAAGTAGTGCACTATTTAGGGAATAGGGTGCCATTCTCTGGTCTAAAGTAGTGCACTATATAGGGAATAGGGTGCCATTCTCTGGTCTAAAGTAGTGCACTATATAGAGAATAGGGTGCCATTCTCTGGTCTATAGTAGTGCACTATATAGGGAATAGGGTGCCATGCTCTGGTCTAAAGTAGTGCACTATATAGGGAATAGGGTGCCATTCTCTGGTCTAAAGTAGTGCACTATATAGGGAATAGGGTGCCATTCTCTGGTCTAAAGTAGTGCACTATATAGGGAATAGGGTGCCATTCTCTGGTCTAAAGTAGTGCACTATATAGGAATAGGGTGCCATTCTCTGGTCTAAAGTAGTGCACTATATAGGGAATAGGGTGCCATTCTCTGGTCTAAAGTAGTGCACTATATAGGGAATAGGGTGCCATTCTCTGGTCTAAAGTAGTGCACTATATAGGGAATAGGGTGCCATTCTCTGGTCTAAAGTAGTGCACTATATAGGGAATAGGGTGCCATTCTCTGGTCTAAAGTAGTGCACTATATAGGGAATAGGGTGCCATTCTCTGGTCTAAAGTAGTGCACTATATAGAGAATAGGGTGCCATTCTCTGGTCTATAGTACTGCACTATATAGGGAATAGGGTGCCATGCTCTGGTCTAAAGTAGTGCACTATATAGGGAATAGGGTGCCATGCTCTGGTCTAAAGTAGTGCACTATATAGGGAATAGGGTTCCATGCTCTGGTCTAAAGTAGTGCACTATATAGGGAATAGGTGCCATTCTCTGGTCTAAAGTAGTGCACTATATAGGAATAGGGTGCCATGCTCTGGTCTAAAGTAGTGCACTATATAGGGAATAGGGTGCCATGCTCTGGTCTAAAGTAGTGCACTATATAGGGAATAGGGTGCCATGCTCTGGTCTAAAGTAGTGCACTATATAGGGAATAGGGTGCCATTCTCTGGTCTAAAGTAGTGCACTATATAGGGAATAGGGTGCCATTCTCTGGTCTAAAATAGTGCACTATATAGGGAATAGGGTGCCATGCTCTGGTCTAAAGTAGTGCACTATATAGGGAATAGGGTGCCATTCTCTGGTCTAAAGTAGTGCACTATATAGGGAATAGGGGGCCATGCTCTGGTCTAAAGTAGTGCACTACATAGGGAATAGGGTGCCATGCTCTGGTCTAAAGTAGTGCACTATATAGGGAATAGGGGGCCATGCTCTGGTCTAAAGTAGTGCACTACATAGGGAATAGGGTGCCATGCTCTGGTCTAAAGTAGTGCACTATATAGGGAATAGGGGGCCATGCTCTGGTCTAAAGTAGTGCACTATATAGGG
Organism: Coregonus clupeaformis; assembly: GCF_020615455.1. NCBI lineage: Eukaryota > Metazoa > Chordata > Actinopteri > Salmoniformes > Salmonidae > Coregonus > Coregonus clupeaformis. The sequence goes on along the minus strand of NC_059208.1, from coordinate 58,877,813 downwards.
AATAGGGGGCCATGCTCTGGTCTAAAGTAGTGCACTATATAGGGAATAGGGTGCCATTCTCTGGTCTAAAGTAGTGAACTATATAGGGAATAGGGTGCCATGCTCTGGTCTAAAGTAGTGCACTATATAGGGAATAGGGTGCCATTCTCTGGTCTAAAGTAGTGCACTATATAGGGAATAGGGTGCCATTCTCTGGTCTAAAGTAGTGCACTATATAGGGAATAGGGTGCCATTCTCTGGTCTAAAGTAGTCACTATATAGGGAATAGGGTGCCATGCTCTGGTCTAAAGTAGTGCACTATATAGGGAATAGGGTGCCATTCTCTGGTCTAAAGTAGTGCACTATATAGGGAATAGGGTGCCATTCTCTGGTCTAAAGTAGTGCACTATATAGGGAATAGGGTGCCATTCTCTGGTCTAAAGTAGTGCACTATATAGGGAATAGGGTGCCATTCTCTGGTCTAAAGTAGTGCACTATATAGGGAATAGGGTGCCATTCTCTGGTCTAAAGTAGTGCACTATATAGGGAATAGGGTGCCATTCTCTGGTCTAAAGTAGTGCACTATATAGAGAATAGGGTGCCATTCTCTGGTCTATAGTAGTGCACTATATAGGGAATAGGGTGCCATGCTCTGGTCTAAAGTAGTGCACTATATAGGGAATAGGGTGCCATTCTCTGATCTAAAGTAGTGCACTATATAGGGAATAGGGTGCCATTCTCTGGTCTAAAGTAGTGCACTATATAGGGAATAGGGTGCCATTCTCTGGTCTAAAGTAGTGCACTATATAGGGAATAGGGTGCCATTCTCTGGTCTAAAGTAGTGCACTATATAGGGAATAGGGTGCCATTCTCTGGTCTAAAGTAGTGCACTATATAGGGAATAGGGTGCCATTCTCTGGTCTAAAGTAGTGCACTATATAGGGAATAGGGTGCCATTCTCTGGTCTAAAGTAGTGCACTATATAGGGAATAGGGTGCCATTCTCTGGTCTAAAGTAGTGCACTATATGGGGAATAGGGTGCCATTCTCTGGTCTAAAGTAGTGCACTATATAGAGAATAGGGGTGCCATTCTCTGGTCTATAGTACTGCACTATATAGGGAATAGGGTGCCATGCTCTGGTCTAAAGTAGTGCACTATATAGGGAATAGGGTGCCATGCTCTGGTCTAAAGTAGTGCACTATATAGGGAATAGGGTTCCATGCTCTGGTCTAAAGTAGTGCACTATATAGGGAATAGGGTGCCATTCTCTGGTCTAAAGTAGTGCACTATATAGGGAATAGGGTGCCATGCTCTGGTCTAAAGTAGTGCACTATATAGGGAATAGGGTGCCATGCTCTGGTCTAAAGTAGTGCACTATATAGGGAATAGGGTGCCATGCTCTGGTCTAAAGTAGTTGCACTAT
>NC_059208.1:58816410-58873910 GCF_020615455.1 Coregonus clupeaformis | reverse complement strand
CAGTGCACTATATACATGGTTCCGATCTATTAGCGAGCAGCCTAACAAAACCAGCCAAACAGCAACACACACACTGTGGAGGGACAAAGATACTGCGGGTGTCTGGTGCTGTGTAGAGAAGGATTGTGTTGTCTAATGATCAGGATGTATCTGGTGCTGTGTACAGAAGGATTGTGTTGTCTAATGATCAGCATGTATCTGGTGCTGTTTAGAGAAGGATTGTGTTGTCTAATGATCAGCAGGTGCCTTATTCAGAGATAAACTGTCAGTGTCAGTGTGTATTAGAAGGAGAGACGATTCATAAAATGAGGGGTAAAGTGGAGGGGGCGGGGGGAGGAGGGAGAGAGCACGCCGGGTGAAGTCTGAGGGGGAGGTGGTGGGGGAGAGACAGTGTTCTCTCCCCCATGTGCCGCCCTAGACAAAACTATGACAACATAACCAACAAAAACCGGTCACAACTCCTGCAGCTCTGTCGGACGCTGGATATGTATAGTTGAAGTTGGAAGTTTACATACACTTAGGTTGGAGTCATTAAAACTCGTTTTTCAACCACTCCACAAATTTCTTGTTAACAAACTATAGTTTTGGCAAGTCAGTTAGGACATCTACTTTGTGCATGAGACAAGTATTTTTTAAAAGATTATTTCACTTATAATTCACTGTATCACATTTCCAGTGGGTCAGACGTTTACATACACTAAGTTGACTGTGCCTTTAAACAGCTTGGAAAATTCCAGAAAATTATGTCATGGCTTTAGAAGCTTCTGATAGGTTAATTGACATCATTTGAGTCAATTGGAGGTGTACCTGTGGATGTATTTCAAGGCCTACCTTCAAACTCAGTGCCTCTTTGCTTGACATCATGGGAAAATCAAAAGAAATCAGCCAAGACCTCAGAAGAAATATTGTAGACCTCCACAAGTCTGGTTCATCCTTGGGAGCAATTTCCAAATGCCTGAAGGTACCAAATTCATCTGTACAAATAATAGTTTGCAAGTATAAACACCATGGGACCACGCAGCCGTCATACCGCTCAGGAAGGAGACGCGTTCTGTCTCCTCGAGATGAACCTACTTTGGTGCGAAAAGTGCAAATCAATCCCAGAACAACAGCAAAGGACCTTGTGAAGATGCTGGAGGAAACAGGTACACAAGTATGTATATACTTGGGTACATGGGTACCCTCATAGATATCATCCTGACTAACATACCCTCTAAATACACCTCAGCTGTCTTCAACCAGGATCTCAGCGATCACTGCCTTATTGCCTGCGTCCGTAACGGGTCCGCGGTCAAACGACCACCCCTCATCACTGTCAAACGCTCCCTAAAACACTTTAGCGAGCAGGCCTTCCTAATTGACCTGGCCCAGGTATCCTGGATGGATATAGATCTCATTCCGTCAGTAGAGGATGCCTGGTTGTTCCTTAAAAGTAATTTCCTCTCAATCTTAAATAAACATGCCCCATTCAAAAAATACAGAACTAAGAACCGATATAGCCCCTGGTTCTCCTCAGACTTGACTGCCCTTGACCAGCACAAAAACATCCTGTGGCGTACTGCATTAGCATCAAATAGCCCCTGCGATATTCAACTTTTCAGGGAAGTTAGGAACCAATATACACAAGCAGTCAGGAAAGCAAAGGCAAACTTTTTCAAACAGAAATTTGCATCCTGTAGCACTAACTCCAAAAAGTTTTGGGACACTGTAAAGTCCATGGAGAATAAGAGCACTTCCTCCCAGTTGCCCACTGCACTGAGGCTAGGAAACACTATCACCACCGATAAATCTACAATAATCGAGAATTTCAACAAGCATTTTGCTACAGCTGGCCATGCTTTACATCTGGCTACCACTACCCCGGCCACCAACTCTGCACCCTCCGCTGAAACTTGCCCATGCCCCCCCCGCTTCTCCCTCTGACAGCAGACGGTTTGAAAGAGCTGCAAAATCTGGACCCCTACAAATCAGCTGGGCTAGACAATCTGGACCCTTTCTTTCTAAAACTAGCCGCCGAAATTGTCGCAACCCCTATTACTAGTCTGTTCAACCTCTCTTTCATAACGTCTGAGATCCCCAGAGATTGAAAGCTGCCGCGTCATCCCCCTCTTCAAAGGGGGGTGACACTCTAGATCCAAACTGCTACAGACCTATATCCATCCTGCCCTGCCTTTCGAAAGTATTTGAAAGCCAAGTTAACAAACAGATCACCGACCATTTAGAATACCACCGTACCTTCTCCGCTATGCAATCCGGTTTCCGAGCTGGTCATGGGTGCACTTCAGCCACGCTCAAGGTCCTAAACGATATTATAACCGCGATTGATAATAGACAGTACTGTGCAGCCGTCTTCATCGACCTGGCCAAGGCTTTCGACTCTGTCAACCACCGCATTCTGATTGGCAGACTAAATAGCCTTGGTTTCTCAAATGACTGCCTCGCCTGGTTTACCAACTACTTCTCAGATAGAGTTCAGTGTGTCAAATCGGAGGGCCTGTTGTCTGGACCTATGGCAGTCTCTATGGGGGTGCCACAGGGTTCAATTCTTGGGCCGACACTTTTCTCCGTGTATATCAATGATGCCGCTCTTGCTGCTGGTGACTCTCAGATCCACCTCTACGCAGACGACACCATTTTGTATACATCTGGCCCTTCATTGGACACTGTGTTAACAAACCTCCAAACGAAGCTTCAATGCCATACAACACTCCTTCAGTAGCCTCCAACTGCTCTTAAACACTAGTAAAACTAAATGCATGCTTTTCAATCGAACGCTGCTGGCACCCGCCACCCGACTCAGAATCACCACTCTTGACGGGTCTGACCTAGAGTATGTGGACAACTACAAATACCTAGGTGTCTGGTTAGACTGTAAACTCTCCTTCCAGACTCACATAAAGAATCTCCAATCCAAAGTTAAATCTAGAATCGGCTTCCTATTTCGCAACAAAGCCTCCTTCACTCATGCTGCCAAACATGCCCTCGTAAAACTGACTATCCTACTGATCCTTGACTTCGCGATGTCATTTACAAAATAGCCTCAACACTCTACTCAGCAAATTGGATGAAGTCTATCACAGTGCCATCCGTTTTGTCTCCAAAGCCCCCATACGCTACACACCACTGTGACCTGTACGCTCTTGTTGGCTGGTCCTCACTACATGTTCGTCGTCAAACCCACTGGCTCCAGGCCATCTATAAATTACTGCTAGGCAAATCCCCGCCTTATCTTAGCTCATTGGTCACCATAGCAGCACCCACCCGTAGTCTGCGCTCCAGCAGGTATATCTCACTGGTCATTCCCAAAGCCAACACCTCCTTTGGCCGCCATTCCTTCCAGTTCTCTGCTGCCAATGACTGGAACGAATTGCAAAAATCTCTGAAGCTGGAGACTCTTATCTCCCCTCACTAACTTTAAGCATCAGTTGTCAGAGCACCTTACCGATCACTGCACCTGTACACAGCCCATCTGAAATTAGCCCACCCAACTACCTCATCCCTATATTGTTATTTATTTTGCTCTTTGTACCCCAGTATCTCTATTTGCACATAATCTCTTGCACATCTAGCATTCCAGTGTTAATACTATTGTAATTATTTTGCACTATAGCCTATTTATTGCCTTACCTCCATAACTTGCTACATTTGCACACACTGTATATATATTTTCTGTTGTATTTTTGACTTTATGTTTTTTACCCCATATGTAACTCTGTGTTGTTTTTATCGTACTGCTTTGCTTTATCTTGGCCAGGTCGCAGTTGTAAATGAGAACTTGTTCTCAACTGGCTTACCTGGTTAAATAAAGGTTAAATAAAATAAAAATAAATACACTGTAAAACAAGTCCTATATCGACATAACCTGAAAGGCCGCTCAGCAAGGAAGAAGCCACTGCTCCAAAACCACCATAGAAAAGCCAGACTACGGTTTGCAACTGCACATGGGGACAAAGATCGTACTTTTTGGAGAAATGTCCTCTGGTCTGATGAAACAAAAAAAAGAACTGTTGGCCATAATGACCATCGTTATGTTTGGAGGGAAAAGCTGAAATAAATAATTCTCTCTACTATTATTCTGACATTTCACATTCTTAAAATAAAGTGGTGATCCTAACTGATCTAAAGCAGGGAACTTTTACTAGGATTAAATGTCAGGAATTGTGAAAACTGAGTTTAAATATATTTGGCTAATGTATATGTAAACTTCCGACTTCATCTGTACATAGTCAATGGTACCATTCGAGATGGACTTCTACGGTAGGTACACCTATAGCTGATCTCTTGGTAGTAGTACTGTAGACTATTTTATCACCGACCTCAACCCAGAGTCAGCCCATTGAAACCCGTATCACAGAAAACCTTAGCCTTCACTATGGTGAATCACTAAAACAATACAGAAATACACTACGGAAAAAGAAGGAACAGCACGTCAGCTCATTGTGATTGAAGAATCCATAGACTCTAACCATTTCTGGGAAAATTGGAAAACACTGAACAAACAACACGAAGAGTTCTCTATCCAAAATAGAGATGTATGGATAAACCACTTCTCCAACATTTTCGGCCATATAACAAAGAACCAAGAGCAAACACATATACATGATAATTAGCTAAACTTAGAATCAACTGGATTCTCAATTTTAATTTGAGCTACAGGACAAAATACAAACCCTCCAACCCAAAATGGCCTGTGGTGTTGATGAACAAAATGATAAAATATACAGACCACAAATTCAAATCGTTTTTTCTTAAACTCTTCGGATCTTCTCTAATATTTGAAATCAAGGCCTAATCACCCCAATCACAAAAAGTGGAGACTAATTTGACCCCAATAATTACTGTGAATCTGCGTCAGCAGCAATCTTTGAAAAATCCTCTGCATTATTATCATCAACAGCAGACTCCAACATTTCCTCAGTGAAAACAATGTCCTGAACAAATGTCAAATTGGCTTTTTACGAAATTACCGTACGACAGACCACGTATACACCCTGCGTACCCTTATTGACAAAAAAAACTAAAAAAAACTAAGGCAAAGTCTTCTCATACTTTGATTAAAAAAAAGCTTTTGACTCAATTTGGCATGAGGGTCTGCAATACAATGGAAAGTGGTGTTGGGGGAAAAACATACATCATTATAAAATAAATTCACACAAACAACAAGTGTGCAGTTAAAATTGGCAATAAACACCGATTTCTTTCCACAGGGCCATGGAGTGAGACAGGGATGCAGCTTAAGCTCTTCAACATATTTATCAATGAATTGGCGAGGGCACTAGAACAGTCTGCCTCACATTACTAGAATCTGAAGTCAAATGTCTACTGTTGGCTGATGATCTGGTGCTACAGTACCTACCTACCCACCCTGACCTGAGTCCTCTCAGTTCAATACAGTACCTACCTACCCACCCTGACCTGAGTCCTCTCAGTTCAATACAGTACCTACCTACCCACCCTGACCTGAGTCCTCTCAGTTCAATACAGTACCTACCTACCATAACCCAAGTCCTCTCAGTTCAATACAGTACCTACCTACCCACCCTGACCTGAGTCCTCTCAGTTCAATACAGTACCTACCTACCTACCCTAACCTGAGTCCTCTCAGTTCAATACAGTACCTACCTACCTACCATAACCCAAGTCCTCTCAGTTCAATACAGTACCTACCTACCCACCCTGACCTGAGTCCTCTCAGTTCAATACAGTACCTACCTACCTACCCTGACCTGAGTCCTCTCAGTTCAATACAGTACCTACCTACCTACCATAACCCAAGTCCTCTCAGTTCAATACAGTACCTACCTACCTACCATAACCCAAGTCCTCTCAGTTCAATACAGTACCTACCTACCTACCATAACCCAAGTCCTCTCAGTTCAATACAGTACCTACCTACCTACCCTGACCTGAGTCCTCTCAGTTCAATACAGTACCTACCTACCTACCATAACCCAAGTCCTCTCAGTTCAATACAGTACCTACCTACCTACCATAACCCAAGTCCTCTCAGTTCAATACAGTACCTACCTACCTACCATAACCCAAGTCCTCTCAGTTCAATACAGTACCTACCTACCCACCCTGACCTGAGTCCTCTCAGTTCAATACAGTACCTACCTACCCACCCTGACCTGAGTCCTCTCAGTTCAATACAGTACCTACCTACCCACCCTGACCTGAGTCCTCTCAGTTCAATACAGGACCTACCTACCCACCCTGACCTGAGTCCTCTCAGTTCAATACAGTACCTACCTACCTACCCTGACCTGAGTCCTCTCAGTTCAATACAGTACCTACCTACCTACCCTGACCTGAGTCCTCTCAGTTCAATACAATACCTACCTACCTACCCTGACCTGAGTCCTCTCAGTTCAATACAGTACCTACCTACCCACCCTGACCTGAGTCCTCTCAGTTCAATACAGTACCTACCTACCTACCTACCCTGACCTGAGTCCTCTCAGTTCAATACAGTACCTACCTACCTACCCACCCTGACCTGAGTCCTCTCAGTTCAATACAGTACCTACCTACCTACCTACCCTGACCTGAGTCCTCTCAGTTCAATACAGGACCTACCTACCCACCCTGACCTGAGTCCTCTCAGTTCAATACAGTACCTACCTACCCACCCTGACCTGAGTCCTCTCAGTTCAATACAGTACCTACCTACCTACCCTGACCTGAGTCCTCTCAGTTCAATACAGTACCTACCTACCTACCCACCCTGACCTGAGTCCTCTCAGTTCAATACAGTACCTACCTACCTACCTACCCTGACCTGAGTCCTCTCAGTTCAATACAGGACCTACCTACCCTAACCCGAGTCCTCTCAGTTCAATACAGTACCTACCTACCCACCCTGACCTGAGTCCTCTCAGTTCAATACAGTACCTACCCACCCTGACCTGAGTCCTCTCAGTTCAATACAGTACCTACCTACCTACCCTGACCTGAGTCCTCTCAGTTCAATACAGTACCTACCTACCTACCCTGACCTGAGTCCTCTCAGTTCAATACAATACCTACCTACCCACCTACCCTGAGTCCTCTCAGTTCAATACAGTACCTACCTACCTACCCTGACCTGAGTCCTCTCAGTTCAATACAATACCTACCTACCCACCTACCCTGAGTCCTCTCAGTTCAATACAATACCTACCTACCCACCTACCCTGAGTCCTCTCAGTTCAGAGCATATTGAAATACAACACAACATAACATCCAATAGAAATGGAGCATATTGAAACACAACATAACATCCAATAGAAACGGAGCACATTGGAACACAACATCCAATAGAAACTGAGCATATTGGAACACAACACAATAATAATTTGCCATTGAACAGACGCTTTTATCCAAAGCGACTTACAGTCATGCCTGCATACATAATTTTTTTTGTGTATGGGTGGTCCCGGGGATTGAACCCACTACCTTGGCGTTACAAGCGCCGTGCTCTACCAGCTGAGCTACAGAGGACCACATAACATAGCATCCAATAGAAACTGAGCAGATTGGAACATAACACCCATCGTTGGTCTTCCGCTGCTGTATGGATAAGTCATTGTTCCAGCAGAATATGCACTGTGGAGTGAGTCTGGTTTCTCATGTTGAATGATTCATGAGTTTCCACGTTAGCTCAACTTGAGGTTCAGGTCTTTAGGCCACTTGGGGTCAAAGGTCAGATATATCAGGAGAGGTGTGGAGAGGAAAGGAAGGTGAGGACAGGTAGCCATGCCAGATGGAGTCTGTGGATAGGACTGTGAGGTTGTCATCAATGGCAGTGGGACTGGTGCTTTGTACTTTCCTCTCTCTGACTCAGTCTGGTGGTAAAGTGGTGTCAGTCCCAGTCTCTCTCTGATTCAGTCTGGTGGTAAAGTGGTGTCAGTCCCAGTCTCTCTCTGATTCAGTCTGGTGGTAAAGTGGTGTCAGTCCCAGTCTCTCTCTAACTCAGTCTGGTGGTAAAGTGGTGTCAGTCCCAGTCTCTCTCTGATTCAGTCTGGTGGTAAAGTGGTGTCAGTCCCAGTCTCTCTCTGATTCAGTCTGGTGGTAAAGTGGTGTCAGTCCCAGTCTCTCTCTAACTCAGTCTGGTGGTAAAGTGGTGTCAGTCCCAGTCTCTCTCTAACTCAGTCTGGTGGTAAAGTGGTGTCAGTCCCAGTCTCTCTCTAACTCAGTCTGGTGGTAAAGTGGTGTCAGTCCAGTCTCTCTCTGACTCAGTCTGCCAGTGTTTTAAATATTAGCACATTGTTTGCGAGAAGGAGCGAGTCAATTTCAGCCATGGCAGTAATAAGACAGAATGAGCGGTCGAGCACAGAGAAGTAGGAAGGGGTCTCACAAAGTAATACAACAGGCTAGCAGTTATAAATCTAGTTCTTCCTTATAAGGTCAGAAATGTTTAGAGCTGTTTGAAGAGGTTTTCCATGCGCCAGTAATGTCTTCCCCATCTGTCTCTGTCTCTGTATCAACATCTGGATATGTGCAGCAGGCGAGAGAGAGAGAGAGAGAGAGAGAGAGAGAGAGAGAGAGAGAGAGAGAGAGAGAGAGAGAGAGAGAGAGAGAGAGAGAGAGAGAGAGAGAGAGAGAGAGAGAGAGAGAGAGAGAGAGAGAGAGAGAGAGAGAGAGAGAGAGAGAGAGAGAGAGAGAGAGAGAGAGAGGAGAGAGAGAGAGAGAGAGAGAGAGAGAGAGAGAGAGAGAGAGAGAGAGAGAGAGAGAGAGAGAGAGAGAGAGAGAGAGAGAGAGAGAGAGAGAGAGAGAGAGAGAGAGAGAGAGAGAGAGAGATTATTCCTTGATAGGACAAGGCTTCCCAGATCTGCTCTTACTATTAGGTTAGCCCAGACTGACTACAGCTACGCTGTTCTCTGCTGAGCCCCGAGCCAGACTGACTACAGCTACGCTGTTCTCTGCTGAGCCCCAACCCCGAGCCAGACTGACTACAGCTACGCTGTTCTCTGCTGAGCCCCAACCCCGAGCCAGACTGACTACAGCTACGCTGTTCTCTGCTGAGCCCCAACCCCGAGCCAGACTGACTACAGCTACGCTGTTCTCTGCTGAGCCCCAACCCTGAGCCAGACTGACTACAGCTACGCTGTTCTCTGCTGAGCCCCAACCCCGAGCCAGACTGACTACAGCTACGCTGTTCTCTGCTGAGCCCCAACCCTGAGCCAGACTGACTACAGCTACGCTGTTCTCTGCTGAGCCCCGAGCCAGACTGACTACAGCTACGCTGTTCTCTGCTGAGCCCCAACCCCGAGCCAGACTGACTACAGCTACGCTGTTCTCTGCTGAGCCCCAACCCCGAGCCAGACTGACTACAGCTACGCTGTTCTCTGCTGAGCCCCCAACCCCGAGCCAGACTGACTACAGCTACGCTGTTCTCTGCTGAGCCCCAACCCCGAGCCAGACTGTCTACAGCTACGCTGTTCTCTGCTGAGCCCCAACCCCGAGCCAGACTGACTACAGCTACGCTGTTCTCTGCTGAGCCCCAACCCCGAGCCAGACTGTCTACAGCTACGCTGTTCTCTGCTGAGCCCCAACCCCGAGCCAGACTGACTACAGCTACGCTGTTCTCTGCTGAGCCCCAACCCCGAGCCAGACTGACTACAGTAACGCTGTCCTCTGCTGAGCCCCAACCCCGAGTCAGACTGACTACAGCTACGCTGTTCTCTGCTGAACCCCGAGCCAGACTGACTACAGCTACGCTGTTCTCTGCCGAGCCCCGAGCCAGACTGACTACAGCTACGCTGTTCTCTGCTGAGCCCCAACCCCGAGCCAGACTGTCTACAGCTACGCTGTTCTCTGCTGAGCCCCAACCCAGAGCCAGACTGACTACAGCTACGCTGTTCTCTGCCGAGCCCCAACCCCGAGCCAGACTGACTCCAGCTACGCTGTTCTCTGCCGAGCCCCAACCCCGAGCCAGACTGACTACAGCTACGCTGTTCTCTGCTGAGCCCCAACCCCGAGCCAGACTGACTACAGCTACGCTGTTCTCTGCTGAGCCCCAACCCCGAGCCAGACTGACTACAGCTCGCTGTTCTCTGCTGAGCCCCAACCCCGAGCCAGACTGACTACAGCTACGCTGTTCTCTGCCGAGCCCCAACCCCGAACCAGACTGACTACAGCTACGCTGTTCTCTGCCGAGCCCCGAGCCAGACTGACTACAGCTACGCTGTTCTCTGCTGAGCCCCAACCCCGAGCCAGAATGTCTACAGCTACGCTGTTCTCTGCTGAGCCCCAACCCAGAGCCAGACTGACTACAGCTACGCTGTTCTCTGCTGAGCCCCAACCCCGAGCCAGACTGACTACAGCTACGCTGTTCTCTGCTGAGCCCCAACCCCGAGCCAGACTGACTACAGCTACGCTGTTCTCTGCTGAGCCCCAACCCCGAGCCAGACTGACTACAGCTACGCTGTTCTCTGCTGAGCCCAACCCGAGCCAGACTGACTACAGCTACGCTGTTCTCTGCTGAGCCCCAACCCCGAGCCAGACTGACTACAGCTACGCTGTTCTCTGCTGAGCCCCGAGCCAGACTGACTACAGCTACGCTGTTCTCTGCTGAGCCCCAACCCCGAGCCAGACTGACTACAGCTACGCTGTTCTCTGCTGAGCCCCAACTTTGAGCCAGACTGACTACAGCTACGCTGTTCTCTGCTGAGCCCCAACCCCGAGCCAGACTGACTACAGCTACGCTGTTCTCTGCTGAGCCCCAACCCCGAGCCAGACTGACTACAGCTACGCTGTTCTCTGCTGAGCCCCGAGCCAGACTGACTACAGCTACGCTGTTCTCTGCTGAGCCCCAACCCCGAGCCAGACTGACTACAGCTACGCTGTTCTCTGCTGAGCCCCAACCCCGAGCCAGACTGACTACAGCTACGCTGTTCTCTGCTGAGCCCCAACCCCGAGCCAGACTGACTACAGCTACGCTGTTCTCTGCTGAGCCCCAACCCTGAGCCAGACTGACTACAGCTACGCTGTTCTCTGCTGAGCCCCAACCCCGAGCCAGACTGACTACAGCTACGCTGTTCTCTGCTGAGCCCCAACCCTGAGCCAGACTGACTACAGCTACGCTGTTCTCTGCTGAGCCCCGAGCCAGACTGACTACAGCTACGCTGTTCTCTGCTGAGCCCCAACCCCGAGCCAGACTGACTACAGCTACGCTGTTCTCTGCTGAGCCCCAACCCCGAGCCAGACTGACTACAGCTACGCTGTTCTCTGCTGAGCCCCAACCCCGAGCCAGACTGACTACAGCTACGCTGTTCTCTGCTGAGCCCCAACCCCGAGCCAGACTGTCTACAGCTACGCCTGTTCTCTGCTGAGCCCCAACCCCGAGCCAGACTGACTACAGCTACGCTGTTCTCTGCTGAGCCCCAACCCCGAGCCAGACTGTCTACAGCTACGCTGTTCTCTGCTGAGCCCCCAACCCCGAGCCAGACTGACTACAGCTACGCTGTTCTCTGCTGAGCCCCAACCCCGAGCCAGACTGACTACAGTAACGCTGTCCTCTGCTGAGCCCCAACCCCGAGTCAGACTGACTACAGCTACGCTGTTCTCTGCTGAACCCCGAGCCAGACTGACTACAGCTACGCTGTTCTCTGCCGAGCCCCGAGCCAGACTGACTACAGCTACGCTGTTCTCTGCTGAGCCCCAACCCCGAGCCAGACTGTCTACAGCTACGCTGTTCTCTGCTGAGCCCCAACCCAGAGCCAGACTGACTACAGCTACGCTGTTCTCTGCCGAGCCCCAACCCCGAGCCAGACTGACTCCAGCTACGCTGTTCTCTGCCGAGCCCCAACCCCGAGCCAGACTGACTACAGCTACGCTGTTCTCTGCTGAGCCCCAACCCCGAGCCAGACTGACTACAGCTACGCTGTTCTCTGCTGAGCCCCAACCCCGAGCCAGACTGACTACAGCTACGCTGTTCTCTGCTGAGCCCCAACCCCGAGCCAGACTGACTACAGCTACGCTGTTCTCTGCCGAGCCCCAACCCCGAACCAGACTGACTACAGCTACGCTGTTCTCTGCCGAGCCCCGAGCCAGACTGACTACAGCTACGCTGTTCTCTGCTGAGCCCCAACCCCGAGCCAGAATGTCTACAGCTACGCTGTTCTCTGCTGAGCCCCAACCCAGAGCCAGACTGACTACAGCTACGCTGTTCTCTGCTGAGCCCCAACCCCGAGCCAGACTGACTACAGCTACGCTGTTCTCTGCTGAGCCCCAACCCCGAGCCAGACTGACTACAGCTACGCTGTTCTCTGCTGAGCCCCAACCCCGAGCCAGACTGACTACAGCTACGCTGTTCTCTGCTGAGCCCCAACCCCGAGCCAGACTGACTACAGCTACGCTGTTCTCTGCTGAGCCCCAACCCCGAGCCAGACTGACTACAGCTACGCTGTTCTCTGCTGAGCCCCAACCCCGAGCCAGACTGACTACAGCTACGCTGTTCTCTGCTGAGCCCCAACCCCGAGCCAGACTGACTACAGCTACGCTGTTCTCTGCTGAGCCCCGAGCCAGACTGACTACAGCTACGCTGTTCTCTGCTGAGCCCCAACCCCGAGCCAGACTGACTACAGCTACGCTGTTCTCTGCTGAGCCCCAACTTTGAGCCAGACTGACTACAGCTACGCTGTTCTCTGCTGAGCCCCAACCCCGAGCCAGACTGACTACAGCTACGCTGTTCTCTGCTGAGCCCCAACCCCGAGCCAGACTGACTACAGCTACGCTGTTCTCTGCTGAGCCCCGAGCCAGACTGACTACAGCTACGCTGTTCTCTGCTGAGCCCCAACCCCGAGCCAGACTGACTACAGTTACGCTGTTCTCTGCTGAGCCCCAACCCCGAGCCAGACTGACTACAGCTACGCTGTTCTCTGCTGAGCCCCAACCCTGAGCCAGACTGACTACAGCTACGCTGTTCTCTGCTGAGCCCCAACCCCGAGCCAGACTGACTACAGCTACGCTGTTCTCTGCTGAGCCCCAACCCCGAGCCAGACTGACTACAGCTACGCTGTTCTCTGCCGAGCCCCGAGCCAGACTGACTACAGCTACGCTGTTCTCTGCTGAGCCCCAACCCCGAGCCAGACTGACTACAGCTACGCTGTTCTCTGCCGAGCCCCAACCCCGAGCCAGACTGACTACAGCTACGCTGTTCTCTGCCGAGCCACAACCCCGAGCCAGACTGACTACAGCTACGCTGTTCTCTGCTGAGCCCCAACCCCGAGCCAGACTGACTACAGCTACGCTGTTCTCTGCTGAGCCCCAACCCCGAGCCAGACTGACTACAGCTACGCTGTTCTCTGCCGAGCCCCAACCCCGAGCCAGACACTCACATATGCTAGCCATTACTCCGTACATCATGACATGTAATAACTTGTCTTAACACATGCTAATTTCTGCCCCTTTCTCCGAGTGTCTCCGAGTGCCTCAGAGTGTTCAGGCGTTAGCGAGACGAATCTCCCTAAAACAGCTCATCCAAGCCCCTTTACATGGCAGCCCTCCAGGCACCACCTCCTCCCTCCTCCCTCCTCTTCAGATGTGTGGTTTTAGCACGGTGTAAGAAGATGCGTTAATAACTAACAGAGAGGTGCTAGAGGAGACTTGAGGGATATGCAGAGGGCTTGGTCAGCGCAGCAAACATCTGATCTTAATGGCCTGTTTTCTCCCTGGCAGTATTCAGTTGTCCATAATAATAATTCACAGAGGGATCAAATACTGTACTATGGGGAAGCTGCAATCCCCCTCCCTCCACCCCCCCTCCACACGCACTATATAGGGAATAGGGGGCCATTCTCTGGTCTAAAGTAGTGCACTATATAGGGAATAGGGTGCCATTCTCTGGTCTAAAGTAGTGCACTATATAGGGAATAGGGTACCATTCTCTGGTCTAAAGTAGTGCACTATATAGGGAATAGGGTGCCATTCTCTGGTCTAAAGTAGTGCACTATATAGGGAATAGGGTGCCATTCTCTGGTCTAAAGTAGTGCACTATATAGGGAATAGGGTGCCATTTTCTGGTCTAAAGTAGTGCACTATATAGGGAATAGGGTTCCATTCTCTGGTCTAAAGTAGTGCACTATATAGGGTGCCATTCTCTGGTCTAAAGTAGTACACTATATAGGGTGCCATTCTCTGGTCTAAAGTAGTGCACTACATAGGGAATAGGGTGCCATTCTCTGGTCTAAAGTAGTGCACTATATAGGGAATAGGGTTCCATTCTCTGGTCTAAAGTAGTGCACTATATAGGGAATAGCGTTCCATTCTCTGGTCTAAAGTAGTGCACTATATAGGGAATAGGGTTCCATTCTCTGGTCTAAAGTAGTGCACTATATAGGGAATAGCGTTCCATTCTCTGGTCTAAAGTAGTGCACTATATAGGGAATAGGGTGCCATTCTCTGGTCTAAAGTAGTGCACTATATAGGGAATAGGGTGCCATTCTCTGGTCTAAAGTAGTGCACTATATAGGGAATAGGGTGCCATTCTCTGGTCTAAAGTAGTGCACTATATAGGGAATAGGGTGCCATTCTCTGGTCTAAAGTAGTGCACTATAGGGAATAGGGTGCCATTCTCTGGTCTAAAGTAGTGCACTATATAGAGAATAGGGTGCCATTCTCTGGTCTAAAGTAGTGCACTATATAGGGAATAGGGTTCCATTCTTTGGTCTAAAGTAGTGCACTATATGGGGAATAGGGTGCCATTCTCTGGTCTAAAGTAGTGCACTATATAGGGAATAGGGTGCCATTCTCTGGTCTAAAGTAGTGCACTATATAGGGAATAGGGTGCCATTCTCTGGTCTAAAGTAGTGCACTATATAGGGAATAGGGTGCCATTCTCTGGTCTAAAGTAGTGCACTATATAGGGAATAGGGTGCCATTCTCTGGTCTAAAGTAGTGCACTATATAGGGAATAGGGTGCCATTCTCTGGTCTAAAGTAGTGCACTATATAGGGAATAGGGTGCCATTTGGGACACACACCAAGTCGCTGTGATGGAGATTTAAGATTCCTCTCTGGACTAATGCCAAACGGTGAAATAACCTCTTCTGAGGACAATCAACGTGGCTGGCTGTGTTTCAGGGTTTAGGAAAATAAAGCTGATGAATTAGACAATCTAACTCAACAATGTGAATGGGTTCATTCAGTCCTACTGAGCAGCATCTGTTCCGGACTGTTCTAGTCTATACTAGCTACTTATACACTGGAGAAAAAAACATGTTGATTCAACGTACAATTGGAAGGCAACCAGTTGCTATAGGATTGAGTGGTTCTCTCCTTCTCTCTCTCTCTCTGTCTTTCTTTCTCTCTCCTACCCCCTCCCCACCCCTCTCTTTCCAGCAGTGACACTAACTTTACACACAGACAAGTAATGTTTTCAGAGAGGGGGGGGGGGGCTCAGCTCTGCAGATCTGCAGTGGCTGTTGTCATGGAAACAGCAGTAGCAGTAGGCCTCCTGTGTCTCACTCTGAAGCCTCTAGTCTGCATCCCACATGCCACCCTGTTATCTATAATAATAATCTGCCTTTCAGCAGACGCTTTTATCCACAGCGACTTACAGTCATGTGTGCATACATTTTTACGTATGGGTGGTCCCGGGGATCGAACCCACTACCCTGGCGTTACAAGCGCCGTGCTCTACCAATTGAGCTACAGAGGACCACTATGTAGTGCACTAGAGATCTATGGGCCTGGTCAAAAGTAGTGGATTACATGGGTAATAGAGATGCAGACCTAGTCTGAAATAGAGCAGAGGAGGGGTTGGTCAGGGAGCTAATCTCGCCCAGAAGTTTGGTTGGTGCGTAAAACCCATAAATTCAGATAAGTAAAAAGTTGTGATGGGTTCGCACCAATGATTTATACAGTGCATTCGGAAAGTATTTAGACCCTTTGACTTTTTCCACATTTTGTTACGTTACAGCCTTATTCTTAAATACATGTTTTTCCTCATCAATCTACGCACAATAACCCATAATGACAAAGCGAATACAGTCTTTTAGAAATGTTAGCAGATTTAGTAAAAATAAAAAACAGAAATACCTTATTTACATAAGTATTCAGACCCTTTGCTATGAGACTCGAAATTGAGCTCAGGTGCATCCTGTTTCCATTGATCATCCTTGAAATATTTCTACAACTTGATTAGAGTCCACCTGTGGTAAATTCAATGGATTGGACATGACTTGGAAAGGCACACCCCTGTCTATATAAGGTCCCTCAGTTGACAGTGCATGTCAGAGCAAAAACCAAGGCATGAGATCGAAGGAATTGTCTATAGAGCTCCGAGACAGGATTATGTCGAGGCACAGATCTGGGGAAGGGTACCAAAAAATGTCTGCAGCATTGAAGGTACCCAAGAACACAGTGGCCTCCATCATTCTTAAATGGAAAAAGTTTGGAACCACCAAGACTCTTCCTAGAGCTGGCCGCCCGGTCAAACTGAGCAATTAGGGGGAGAAGGGCCTTGGTCAGAGAGGTGACCAAGAACCCAATGGTCACTCTGACAGAGCTCCAGAGTTCCTCTGTGGAGATGGGAGAACCTTCCAGAAGGACAACCATCTCTGCAGCACTCCACCAATCAGGCCTTTATGGTAGAGTGGCCAGACGGAAGCCACTCCTCAGCAAGGCACATGACAGCCTGCTTGGAGTTTGCCAAAAGGCACCTAAAAACTCCCTAGTATCGTTCTTCAGCGTAGGGATGGTGCCAGGTTTCCTCCTGATGTGACACTTGGCATTCAGGCCAAAGAGTTCAATCTTGGTTTCCAGAGAATCTTGTTTCTCATGGTCTGAGAGTTTTTAGGTGCCTTTTGGCAAACTCCAAGCGAGTTGTCATGTGCCTTTTACTGAGGAGTCGCTTCTGTCTGGCCACTCTACCATAAAGGCCTGATTGGTGGAGTGCTGCAGAGATGGTTGTCGTTCTGGAAGGTTCTTCCATCTCCACAGAGGAACTCTAGAGCTCTGTCAGAGTGACCATTGGGTTCTTGGTCACCTCCCTGACCAAGGCCCTTCTCCCCCTAATTGCTCAGTTTGACCGGGCGGCCAGCTCTAGGAAGAGTCTTGGTGGTTCCAAACTTTTTCCATTTAAGAATGATTGAGGCCACTGTGTTCTTGGGAACCTTAAATGCTGCAGACATTTTTTGGTACCCTTCCCCAGATCTGTGCCTCGACACAATCCTGTCTCGGAGCTCTACGGACAATTCCTTCGACCTCATGGCTTGGTTTTTGCTCTGACATGAATTGTCAACTGTGGGACCTTATATAGACAGGTGTGTGCCTTTCCAAATCATGTCCAATCAATTGACTCCAATCAAGTTGTAGAAACATGTCAAGGATGATCAATGGAAACAGGATGCACCTGAGCTCAATTTCGAGTCTCATAGCAAAGGGTCTGAATACTTATGTAAATAAGGTATTTCTGTTTTTGTTTTTTTGTGCATTTGCAAAAAAATCTAAAATATTTATTCCACTTTAGAATAAGGCTGTAACGTAACAAAATGTGGAAAAAGTCAAGGGGTCTGAAAACTTTCCGAAGGCACTGTAGGTACAAATATTTTTCATTCATGACAGCATTTGTAGGGAACACAGGTGGGTGACCAATTAGCAGCAGGTGCTTCTAATCAGGATTGCCAGTCATCGGCCAATCAGGGATGTGGCTTCTCTGGTATACCTGTATTCAAGTTACAATCACAAAGAAATATAGAATTATAGGGTAGAGGAGCGGGCACGAAGGGCAATTGAGGGCATCAGGCGTGAATCATTCATGAATCAATTGTCTTTGGTGTCCGCTCACTTGGATACATTATATCAATTAATGAGTGGATTAATATGTGGGGCTAACTCATACATTATATGCAAAATTTGATATGGACAGTGCTCTTGCATAACCGTCTAATTTTGGCCTATAGGTGATTAGTCCTGGCTCGCAGTTGGCGTTCCAATTCATCCCAAAGGTGTTCGAACGGGTTGAGGTCAGGGCTCTGTGCAGGCCAGTCAAATTCTTCCACACCGAGCCAGGCCTAATCGCCCAACATCAGTGCCCGACCTCACTAATGCTCTTGTGGCTGAATGGAAGCAAGTCCCTGCAGCAATGTTCCAACATCTAGTGGAAAGCCTTCCCAGAAGAGTGGAGGCTGTTATAGCAGCAAAGGGGGGACCAACTCCATATTAATGCCCAGGATTTTGGAATGAGATGTTCTACGAGCAGGTATCCACATACTTTTGGTCATGTAGTGTAGGTACTACTACTACTACTACTACTACTACTACTACTACTACTACTACTACTACTACTACTACTACTACTACTACTACTACTACTACTACTACTACTAGCAGGTGTCCACATACTATTGGTCATGTAGTGTAGCTACTACTACTACTACTACTACTACTACTACTACTACTACGAGCAGGTATCCACATACTGCTGGTCATGTAGTGTAGGTTGTTGCTGTGACTATGGAGCTAGGATGTTCCTGTGATTCGCAATGTGGGGGAGGGAGGGGGAGAGAGCTGGAGGGAGGGAGCTGGAGGGAGGGGGAGGGAGGGAGCTGGAGGGAGGGGGAAGGAAGCTAGGGGGAGGGAGCTGGAGGGAGGGGGAGGGAGCTGGAGGGAGGAGGAAGGAAGCTGCAGGGAGCTGGAGGGAGGGGGAGGGAGCTGGAGGGAGGAAGGGAGGGCTGGCTAGCACACACTTAGTGGGAGACGTGAGAGAGGGGACTAGACCCACCGAGAGGGGACTAGACCCACCGAGAGGGGACTGGACCCACCGAGAGGGGACTAGACCCACCGAGAGGGGACTAGACCCACCGAGAGGGGATTAGACCCACCGAGAGGGGACTAGACCCACCGAGAGGGGACTAGACCCACCGAGAGGGGACTAAACCCACCGAGAGGGGACTAGACCCACCGAGAGGGGACTAGACCCACCGAGAGGGGACTAGACCCACCGAGAGGGGACTAGACCCACCGAGAGGGGACTAGACCCACCGAGAGGGGACCCACCGAGAGGGGACTAGACCCACCGAGAGGGGACTAGACCCACCACCGAGAGGGGACTAGACCCACCGAGAGGGGACCCACCGAGAGGGGACTAGACCCACCGAGAGGGGACTAGACCCACCGAGAGGGGACTAGACCCATCGAGAGAGGACTAGACCCACCGAGAGGGGACTAGACCCACCGAGAGGGGACTAGACCCACCGAGAGGGGACCCACCGAGAGGGGACTAGACCCACCGAGAGGGGACTAGACCCACCGAGAGGGGATTAGACCCACCGAGAGGGGACTAGACCCACAGAGAGGGGACTAGACCCACCGAGAGGGGACTAGACCCACCGAGAGGGGATTAGACCCACCGAGAGGGGACTAGACCCACCGAGAGGGGACTAGACCCACCGAGAGGGGACTAGACCCACCGAGAGGGGACTAGACCCACCGATTTCCCTCTCTTCTCTCACTCTTCTCTCCCTCCTCTCACACCATAAGGTGTATTTTTATCTGTTCTTTTAAATCTGATTCTACTGCTTGCATCAGTTACCTGATGTGGAATAGAGTTCCATGTAGTCATGGCTCTATGTAGTATTGTGCACCTCCCATAGTCTGTTCTGGACTCGGGGACTGTGAAGAGACCTCATGTGGCATGTCTTGTTGGGTATGCATTGGTGTCTAAGGTGTGTGCTAGTCGTTTAAACAGACAGCTCTGTGCTTTTAACATGTCAATACCTCTCACAGATCCTGCCTTGTTCATAGTGCTGTTAAAAAGCTAGAGCAGCGCTTTATTATGGACAGACTTCTCCCCATATTAGCTGCTGTTGTATCAATATGTTTTCACCATGACAGTTTACAATCCAGGGTTACTCCAAGCAGTTTAGTCACCTCAACTTGCTCAATTTTCACATTATTTATTACAATATTTAGTTGAGGTTTAGGGTTTAGTGAATGATTTGTCCCAAATACAATGCTTTTAGTTTTTGAAATATTTAGGACTAACTTATTCCTTGCCACCCATTCTGAAACTAACTGCAGCTCTTTGTTAAGTGTTGCAGTCATTTCAGTCGCTGTGGTAGCTGACTTGTAGTGTTGAGTCATCTGCATACATAGACACACTGGCTTTACTCAAAGCTAGTGGCATGTCTTTAGTAAAGATTGAAAAAAGTAAGGGGCCTAGACTGCTGCCCTGGGGAATACCTGATTCTACCTGGATTATGTTGGAAAAGCTTCCATTAAAGAACACCCTCTGTGTTCTGTTAGACAGGTAACTCTGTATCCATACTTTTGGTGTGACCTGCTAGGCTGAAGGAGGAGGTCGTCGGGTAAGCTTGGCGTCGGGTAAGCTTGGCTTTATACATAGCTTGGGCTTTGTCGAGTAAGGCTTAAACTATGTATTTAGATTGTAGTTAGGTATTGTAGGTAGTTATCGTGGGTTGTTGTATGTAATTCTTGTAGGTTAGTATTGTATTCGGCGGTGCCCGGTGTAGCACGAAGCTAGCTAGCTAACCCACCACCTGGACTAGCTGGCGAGTAGCTATTAGCAACGGTATAGTTGTTTCACGCCTGAGAGTGCCTGTAATTACGCCAGCTGGCTGCCTACAATAATTACATACAATAATTGCCTACCATTCAGCTGTTTTCTAACCTCATTGTCTGAACCGTTAACGTTAGGTAGCAAGTGGCTACTGTGCTTGAAATTTAGCTAGCTTGTTGCTACCTGGATAGCTACTAGTAAACAATAGCTGGAACGACCAAGCGAACAGACGCGAACTGGCTGAGTCAATTCAGTGGCTAGCTTTGCACTTGGCTAGCTAACAGTAGCTGCTAGGGGTAAGTCATAACCTACATTTGTGTTTTGTTTTTTACATATTGATAGCCCGAGTCGTTCAAGGAATTCGGGACATGGGTGACTAGTTAACGTTAGTTTGGCTCTCTCTGTGTGTTCGTGCCGTGAAAGGAGGGGTTCTTCTTTGTCTGAAAGCAATGGCTAGCTAGTTTGCTAACTATTCTAGCTAACTAACTGGCTGAATAAATTGACGACGGACTCGCTCAAGCTGTCGGGACTAACCCACAACGTTAGACACGGACACAAACGATCTGCTTGCGTGTTGATACACTGGTATTTTGTTGTGGCCGAGTATTGGCGCTAAACCGTGTTGTTGGAGTCAGGCATGCTAGCTGGCTGTGGCGTCTTATGACTAAGTGCCCGGACGATTTTCACGGAATAATACTGCACCTAGTTAGCTAGCTGAATAAACTAAGTTAGTCTATTCCTAGAAAACATTGAACCGCTGTAGTTTACAACAATTATAGTTTCTGAGGTGGAAGTTGGGAGAGTTATATTTGGGAGTTGTGGTGAGGGAGGCCCCGCTCTCTCCTTTCCCAGATGTTTAGTTCATTTCATTCCGATCTCCTCTGCATTATTGTAGCCATCTGCTGCAGCCTGTCAACTATGCCTCTGCCTATCCCTGTTCTCTCCTCTCCGCACAGGCTACACAAACGCCTCACACCGCGTGGCTGCTGCCACTCTAACCTGGTGGTCCCTGCACGCACCACCCCACGTGGAGTTCCAGGTCTCAGGCAGCCTCTGGAACTGCCGTTCTGCTGCCAACAAGGCAGAGTTCATCTCAGCCTATGCTACCCTCCAGTCCCTCGACTTCTTGGCGCTGACGGAAACATGGATTACCACTGAAAACACTGCTACTCCTACTGCTCTCTCCTCGTCTGACCATGTGTTCTCGCATACCCCGAGAGCATCTGGTCAGCGGGGTGGTGGCACAGGAATCCTAATCTCTCCCAAGTGGACATTCTCAATTTTTCCCCTGACCCATCTGTCTATCTCCTCATTTGAATTCCATGCTGTCACAGTCACTAGCCCATTTAAGCTTAATATCCTTGTCATCTATCGCCCTCCAGGTTCCCTTGGAGAGTTCATCAATGAGCTTGACGCCTTGATAAGTTCCTTTCCTGAGGATGGCTCACCCCTCACAGTTCTGGGGGATTTCAACCTCCCTACGTCTACATTTGACTCATTTCTCTCTGCCTCCTTCTTTCCACTCCTCTCCTCTTTTGACCTCACCCTCTCACCGTCCCCCCTACTCACAAGGCAGGCAATACGCTTGACCTCATCTTTACTAGATGCTGTTCTTCTACTAATCTCACTGCAACTCCCCTCCATGTCTCCGACCACTACTTTGTATCCTTTTCTCTCACGTTCTCCTCCAACACTACTCACTCTGCCCCTACACAGATGGTAATGCGCCGTCGCAACCTTCGCTCTCTCTCTCCCGCTACTCTCTCCTCTTCCATCCTATCATCTCTTCCCTCTTCCCTCTGCTCAATCCTTCTCCCTCCAATCTCCTGATTCTGCCTCCTCAACCCTCCTCTCCTCCCTTTCTGCATCCTTTGACTCTCTATGTCCCCTATCCTCCCGGCCGGCTCGGTCCTCCCCTCCAGCTCCGTGGCTTGATGACTCATTGCGAGCTCACAGAACAGGGCTCCGGGCAGCTGAGCGGAAATGGAAGAAAACTAGACTCCCTGCGGACCTGGCATCTTTTCACTCCCTCCTCTCTACATTTTCTTCATCTGTTTCTGCTGCTAAGGCCACTTTCTATCACTCTAAATTCCAAGCATCTGCCTCTAACCCTAGGAAGCTCTTTGCCATATTCTCCTCCCTGCTGAATCCCCCCCCTCCTCCCTCTGTGGATGACTTCGTCAGCCATTTTGAAAAGAAGGTTGACGACATCCGATCCTCGTTTGTTAAGTCAAATGACACTGCTGGTCCTGCTCACACTGCCCTACCCTATGCTTTGACTTCTTTCTCCCCTCTCTCTCCAGATAAAATCTTGCGACTTGTGACGGCAGGCCGCCCAACAACCTGCCCGCTTGACCCTATCCCCTCCTCTCTTCTCCAGACCATCTCCGGTGACCTTCTCCCTTACCTCACCTCAACTCATCCTTGACCGCTGGCTATGTCCCTTCCGTCTTCGAGAGAGCGAGAGTTGCACCCCTTCTCAAAAAACCAACACTCGATCCCTCTGATGTCAACAACTACAGACCAGTATCCCTTCTTTCTTTTCTCTCCAAAACTATTGAGCGTGCCGTCTTTAGCCAACTCTCTTGCTATCTCTCTCAGAATGACCTTCTTGACCCAAACCAGTCAGGTTTCAAGACTGGTCATTCAACTGAGACTGCTCTTCTCTGTGTCACGGAGGCTCTCCGCACTGCTAAAGCTAATTCTCTCTCCTCTGCTCTTGTCCTTCTAGACCTGTCTGCTGCCTTTGATACTGTGAACCATCAGATCCTCCTCTTCACCCTCTCTGAGCTGGGCATCTCCGGCGCTGCTCACTCTTGGATTGCGTCCTACCTGACCGGTCGCTCCTACCAAGTGGCGTGGCGAGAAGCTGTCTCCGCACCACGTGCTCTCACCACTGGTGTCCCCCAGGGCTCAGTTCTAGGCCCTCTCCTATTCTCCCTATACACCAAGTCACTTGGCTCTGTCATGTCCTCACATGGCCTCTCCTATCATTGCTACGCTGACGACACACAACTAATCTTCTCCTTTCCCCCTTCTGATAACCAGGTGGCAAATCGCATCTCTGCATGTCTGGCAGACATATCAGTATGGATGACGGATCACCACCTCAAGCTGAACCTTGGCAAGATGGAGCTGCTCTTCCTCCCGGGGAAGGACTGCCTGTTCCATGATAATAATAATAATATGCCATTTAGCAGACGCTTTTATCCAAAGCGACTTAAAGTCATGCGTGCATACATTTTTGTGTATGGGTGGTCCCGGGGATCGAACCCACTACCTTGGCGTTACAAGCGCCGTGCTCTACCAGCTGAGCTACAGAGGACCACATCACGGTGATGTCAACCATGATCTCGCCATCACGGTTGACAACTCCGTTGTGTCCTCCTCCCAGAGTGCGAAGAGCCTTGGCGTGACCCTGGACAACACCCTGTCGTTCTCCGCTAACATCAAGGCGGTGACCCGATCCTGTAGGTTCATGCTCTACAACATTCGGAGAGTATGACCCTGCCTTACACAGGAAGCGGCACAGGTCCTAATCCAGGCACTTGTCATCTCCCGTTTGGATTACTGCAACTCGCTGTTGGCTGGGCTCCCTGCCTGTGCCATTAAACCCCTACAACTCATCCAGAATGCCGCAGCCCGTCTGGTGTTCAACCTTCCCAAGTTCTCTCCCGTCACCCCGCTCCTCCGCACACTCCACTGGCTTCCAGTTGAAGCTCGCATCTGCTACAAGACCATGGTGCTTGCCTACGGAGCTGTGAGGGGAACGGCACCTCCGTACCTTCAGGCTCTGATCAGTCCCTACACCCAAACGAGGGCATTGCATTCATCCACCTCTGGCCTGCTGGCTCCCCTACCTCTGCGGAAGCATAGTTCCCGCTCAGCCCAGTCAAAACTGTTCGCTGCTCTGGCACCCCAATGGTGGAACAAGCTCCCTCACGACGCCAGGACAGCGTCAGAGTCACTCACCACCTTCCGGAGACATTTGAAACCCCACCTCTTTAAGGAATACCTGGGATAGGATAAAGTAATCCTTCTAACCCCAAAAAAAATATTAAAAAATTGTGAAAGATTTTAAAATTAAAAAATATATACAAAATAACAAAAACAGAAAAAATTACATTGTGAAGTGGTGATCCCACTGGCTATAAGGTGAATGCACCTATTTGTAAGTCGCTCTGGATAAGAGCGTCTGCTAAATGACGTAAATGTAAATGTAAATGTATCCACAATATAGCAGGTGGAGTAAAGCCATATCAAATACGTTTTTCCAGCAGCAGACTATGATCAATAATGTCAAAAGCCGCACTGAAGTCTAACAAAACAGCCCCCACAATATTTCTATAATCAATTTCTCTCAGCCAATCATCAGTCATCTGTGTAAGTGCTGTGCTTGTTGAATGTCCTTCCCTATAAGCGTGCTGAAAGTCTGTTGTCAATTTGTTTACTGTAAAATAGCATTGTATCTGGTCAAACACTATTTTTTCCAAAAATTTACTAAGGGTTGGTAACAGGCTGATTGGTCGGATATTTGAGTCAGTAAATGAGGCTTTTCTCTTCATAGGTAGCAGAATGACTTTTGATTCCCTCCAGGCCTGAGGGCACACACTTTCTAGTAGGCTTAGATTGAAGATATGACAAATAGGTGGCAATATCGTCCGCTATTATCCTCAGTAACGCTCCATCCAAGTTGTCAGACCCCGGTGGCTTGTCATTGTTGATAAACAACAATACTTTTTTCACCTCTTCCACACTCACTTTACGGAATTCAAAATTACAATGCTTGTCTTTCATAATTTGGTCAAATATATTTGGATGTGTAGTGTCAGCGTTTGTTGCTGGCATGCCTACGTCATGCCTACGTTTGCTAATCTTGCCAAGGAAAAAGTAATTAAAGTAGTTGGCAATATCAATGGGTTTTGTGATGAATGAGCCATCTGATTCAATGAATGATGGAGCAGAGTTTGCCTTTTTGCCCAACATTTCATTTAAGGTGCTCCAAAACTTTTTACTATAATTCTTTATGTCATTTATATTTGTTTCATAGCGTAGTTTCTTCTTCTTTTATTCAGTTTAGTCACATGATTTCTCAATTTGCAATACTTGCCAATCAGTTGTGCAGCCAGACTTATTTGCCATTTCCTTTGCCTCATCCCTCTCAACCATTTAAATTCCTCATCAATCCACGGAGATTTAACAGTTTTTACAGTCATTTTCTTAATTGGCGCATGTGTCAAGTGCAACGTCTGTTTGCTCCTCATTACACAGCACGGACCAACAAATATTATTTACATCAGCAACATAGGAATCACTTCAAAACTTACTGTATGACCTCTTATACACTATATTAGGCCCAGCCTTTGGAACTTTGGTTTTCCTAGATATGGCTACTATATTGTGATCACTACATCCGATGGATCTAGATACTGCTTTCAAGCACATTTCTGAAGCATTAGTAAAGATGTGATCAATACATGTTGATGATTTCATTCCTGTGCTGTTTGTAACTACCCTGGTAGGTTGACTGAACCTGAACCAGGTTGCAGCCACTGGTTACAGTTTGAAGCTTTTTCTTGAGTGGGCAGCTTGATGAAAGCCAGTCAATATTTAAATCACCCAGAAAATATACCTCTCTGTTGATATCACATACATTTTCAAGCATTTCACACATGTTATCCAGATAGTGACTATTAGCACTTGGCGGTCTATAGCATCTTCCCACAAGAATGGGCTTTAGGTGAGGCAGATGAACCTGTAGCCATATTACTTCAACAGTATTTAACATGAGATCCTCTCTAATCTTTATAGGAATGTGGTTCTGAATATAAACAGCAACACCTCCACCACTGGCATTTCTGTATTTTCTGTAAATGTTATAACCTTGTATTGCTACCACTGAATCATCAAAGGTATTGTCTAAGTGAGTTTCAGAGATAGTCAGAATATGAATGTCATCTTTTACTAGCAAGTTATTAATTTCAAGAACCTTGTTTCTTAAGCTACATATGTTAACGTGGACTATTTTGAGCACTTTTCTGGGATGGTTGCTTGTTTTCTTTGCTTTACTGGGAAGCTTAGCAGAAGTAGATATGCTCATGTTATTTATGTTAGTGCAGGGTGAGCTGCACACAGTGGACTTCCTACTAGGGCACACAGCTTCAGTGCTAACAGCATAAATCTGGTTCATAGGAACATGATTACTGCATACGATAGCTGTAGGATCAGCAGAGGCATTTTAGTGCAGTTAGAGGGACATACATTAGGTTACTTACATTGTGTCTACCAATGCCCCTGGTGTAATGTACATATGCTAAAGCATTATGATGACTCAGCGACAGAATGGGAGGGATTAACTGAGCAGGGCTTGGGTCATTGATAAGTCATTGTCTCAACGCAGCCTTATAATCCTGTGAAAGGATCCAGGAACCCAAATGATTTGAGTGGATCCCATCCTCCTTATAAAACGTGTTTTGTTTCCAAAAGGTATCGAAATTGTCAACAAAAGTTACACCCATTGAGCTGCAATAATCACGTAGCCAGTTGTGAAGAGCAAGAATCCTGCTAAAGCGTTCAATGCCACGATTCAGAGAGGGCACAGGGCCAGATATGATGAGAGTCAATCAGCTCTTTAAAATCCAGTTTCAACTGTTCAGAGCTGCCCTTCATAATGTCATTAAAAACCCACATGGACTACGATAGAATCGATGTCCATGTCCTGGTGTAGTACATTCAGGAGCAGCTTAGTAATGTCATTTACTCAAGCTCCGGGAGAGGACATTGTTTTTGCACCAGGAACAGTCACATTTCTTACCATGGAGCTGCCCAATATCACGGCTGGCGAGAAGGATGAGGAAATCCGCCCATTCCCACGCTTCACAGGATTCGGAGAACCCTTTATGGACAGGCGAGAGGCTGGATAACTTGAACCCGTTGCTCCCGGCGTAGGCCTCCAACAGATGGAGAAGCCCCGCTCGATCCAGAGCAGGGACGGAAGGTTGCCGACGTCGACTTCTAAATCGTAGTAGTAGGCACTGCGGCCGCAGACACAGGCACCCCCAGCGATGAAGGAGCAGGAAGATCAGGCTCCAGGACGGCGAAACTATTTGTTGTTTGTATCCGCTCCGGGCCTCTCATTGGGAGTGTAGACTGCTTTGCGGAAGGCCGCTGTCTTCAGCTTCCACGGCTTGTGACATGCGACCATTGTTGATTGCCATGCTCCTCTTGCTGTGCTCCTTCGACTCCGCTATCAGATGGGGGAGGAGAGGCAGGAGATGGCTCCCCTGGCGAACGAACTCTGGGCAACACCGGCCAGTCGGATAATGACAAACAACAAGGCAGAGATGCATCCAACAAGCGCGAACGCCGTCCAGCCACCAGCGTAGAAAGGTAATCATTCCACTCTACGTTTTCCCCAGTTTCTTACGTAGGCTGGCGACCTGCGTGATCAAGGCCTATAATCCTCGGCAAGCAAACAATTGCCGCATTGGAACTCTGAGTGATCCGGTTTGTCCTGAAACAAAACGTAGTAGATACAGCTCCTACAGCGCTGGAACCGTTCATTTACTTCTCCAGACAAAGAGGGCTCCATTGGAAAACTCATCTGGGACTAACTTTGTTAGCTTGATGGCTAACGTTAGCAGCTTAGCGGCTCTTTCAAGCAGACTTTAACCTGTCAGTTGAGCAGGATTCCGGAACAAGAAATAGCGGTCCTAGCTGTTAAAAGCAAACCGCGTCGCGGAATCCATGCAAAACAAATTCGGTATTTATGTTTAACAAAGATTGGTTATATTTTAATTAAAATATAACCAGAGTGTTTCCCGTATACAGTGTTCAGTTGCGCACTCTGATGACATCAGGAGAATCAATGTATCTCTTTCCGTAGCCCTGTCTGTATC
Source organism: Coregonus clupeaformis (assembly GCF_020615455.1). Lineage (NCBI taxonomy): Eukaryota > Metazoa > Chordata > Actinopteri > Salmoniformes > Salmonidae > Coregonus > Coregonus clupeaformis. The sequence goes on along the minus strand of NC_059208.1, from coordinate 58,845,507 downwards.
TCTGTCTGTATCTCTGTCTGTATCTCTGTCTGTATCTCTGTCTGTATCTCTGTCTGTATCTCTGTCTGTATCTCTGTCTGTATCTCTGTCTGTATCTCTGTCTGTATCTCTGTCTGTATCTCTGTCTGTATCTCTGTCTGTATCTCTGTCTGTATCTCTGTCTGTATCTCTGTCTGTATCTCTGTCTGTATCTCTGTCTGTATCTCTGTCTGTATCTCTGTCTGTATCTCTGTCTGTATCTCTGTCTGTATCTCTGTCTGTATCTCTGTCTGTATCTCTGTCTGTATCTCTGTCTGTATCTCTGTCTGTATCTCTGTCTGTATCTCTGTCTGCATCTCTGTCTGTATCTCTGTCTGTATCTCTGTCTGTATCTCTGTCTGTATCTCTGTCTGTATCTCTGTCTGTATCTCTGTCTGTATCTCTGTCTGTATCTCTGTCTGTATCTCTGTCTGTATCTCTGTCTGTATCTCTGTCTGTATCTCTGTCTGTATCTCTGTCTGTATCTCTGTCTGTATCTCTGTCTGCATCTCTGTCTGTATCTCTGTCTGTATCTCTGTCTGTATCTCTGTCTGTATCTCTGTCTGTATCTCTGTCTGTATCTCTGTCTGTATCTCTGTCTGTATCTCTGTCTGTATCTCTGTCTGTATCTCTGTCTGTATCTCTGTCTGTATCTCTGTCTGTATCTCTGTCTGTATCTCTGTCTGTATCTCTGTCTGTATCTCTGTCTGTATCTCTGTCTGTATCTCTGTCTGTATCTCTGTCTGTATCTCTGTCTGTATCTCTGTCTGTATCTCTGTCTGTATCTCTGTCTGTATCTCTGTCTGTATCTCTGTCTGTATCTCTGTCTGTATCTCTGTCTGTATCTCTGTCTGTATCTCTGTCTGTATCTCTGTCTGTATCTCTGTCTGTATCTCTGTCTGTATCTCTGTCTGTATCTCTGTCTGTATCTCTGTCTGTATCTCTGTCTGTATCTCTGTCTGTATCTCTGTCTGTATCTCTGTCTGTATCTCTGTCTGTATCTCTGTCTGTATCTCTGTCTGTATCTCTGTCTGTATCTCTGTCTGTATCTCTGTCTGTATCTCTGTCTGTATCTCTGTCTGTATCTCTGTCTGTATCTCTGTCTGTATCTCTGTCTGTATCTCTGTCTGTATCTCTGTCTGTATCTCTGTCTGTATCTCTGTCTGTATCTCTGTCTGTATCTCTGTCTGTATCTCTGTCTGTATCTCTGTCTGTATCTCTGTCTGTATCTCTGTCTGTATCTCTGTCTGTATCTCTGTCTGTATCTCTGTCTGTATCTCTGTCTGTATCTCTGTCTGTATCTCTGTCTGTATCTCTGTCTGTATCTCTGTCTGTATCTCTGTCTGTATCTCTGTCTGTATCTCTGTCTGTATCTCTGTCTGTATCTCTGTCTGTATCTCTGTCTGTATCTCTGTCTGTATCTCTGTCTGTATCTCTGTCTGTATCTCTGTCTGTATCTCTGTCTGTATCTCTGTCTGTATCTCTGTCTGTATCTCTGTCTGTATCTCTGTCTGTATCTCTGTCTGTATCTCTGTCTGTATCTCTGTCTGTATCTCTGTCTGTATCTCTGTCTGTATCTCTGTCTGTATCTCTGTCTGTATCTCTGTCTGTATCTCTGTCTGTATCTCTGTCTGTATCTCTGTCTGTATCTCTGTCTGTATCTCTGTCTGTATCTCTGTCTGTATCTCTGTCTGTATCTCTGTCTGTATCTCTGTCTGTATCTCTGTCTGTATCTGTAACTGTAGGTCTGGGTTCTGTCTCTCTCTGTACCTGTAGCACTGGGTCCTGTCTCACTGGGTCCTGGGTCCTGCCTCTGAACAGCGCCGGAAGAAGATGGCTGCCGTTTTACAGCCCTCTAACCAATTGTACTATTATGTGTGTTTTTCCGCGTTATTTGTAATTTATTTTGTACATAATGTTTCTGCCATCGTCTCTTATAACCAAAGAGAGCTTCTGGATATCAGGACAGCGATTACTCACCTCGCGTTGGACGAAGACTTTTTCTTCAACGAGGCGTTCGCGAAGGATATTCTACAGACACCCAACAAGGCCCAGATCCCCGTCATTCGCGTGAGGAAGAGACGGAGATATCGTGGACGCAGATCCGGGTGCCTTGTAAGGATCCGACGGCGAACGAGTAAACTGCCTCTCCCATCAATCCTATTAGCCAACGTTCAAGCTTTTGAGAATAAAATGGACGATTTAAGATTACGGTTATCCTACCAACGGGACATTAAAAACTGTAATATCTTATGTTTCACGGAGTCGTGGCTGAACGACAACAATGACAACATTCAGCTAGCAGGCTATACGCTACATCGGCAGGATAGAACGGCAGACTCCGGTAAGACAAGAGGTGGCGGTCTGTGTATATTTGTAAACAACAGCTGGTGCACAAAATCAAATACTAAGGAAGTCTCGAGGTTTTGCTCGCCTGAGGTAGAGTATCTTATGATAAGCTGTAGACCACACTATTTACCAAGAGAGTTTTCATCTATATTTTTCATAGCTGTCTATTTACCACCACAAACCAATGCTGGCATTAAGATTGCACTGAATGAGTTGTACAAGGCCATTAATCAACAGGAAAACGCTCATCCAGATGCAGCGCTCCTAGTAGCCGGGACTTTAATGCAGGGAAACTTAAATCCGTTCTACCTCATTTCTACCAGCATGTTAAATGTGCAACCAGAGGGGAAAAAAACTCAAGACCACCTTTACTCCACACACAGAGACGCATACAAAGCTCTCCCCTCGCCCTCCATTTGGCAAATCTGACCATAACTCTATCCTCCTGATTCCTGCTTATAAGCAAAAACTGAAGCAGGAAGCACCAGTGATTCGGCTAATAAAAAAGTGGTCAGATGACGCAGATGCTAAGCTACAGGACTGTTTTGCTAGCACAGACTGGAACATGTTCCGGGATTCTTCAGACAGCATTGAGGAGTACACCACATCAGTCACTGGCTTCATCAATAAGTGCATCGATGATGTCGTCCCCCACAGTGACCGTACGTACATACCCCAACCAGAAGCCATGGATTACAGGAAACATCCGCACTGAGCTAAAGGGTAGAGCTGCCGCTTTCAAGGAACGGGACTCTAACCCGGACGCTTATAAGAAATCCCGCTATGACCTCCGACGAACCATCAAACAGGCAAAGAGTCAATACAGGTCTAAGATTGAATCATACTACACTGGCTCTGACGCTCGTCGGATGTGGCAGGGGCTTGAAAACTATTACAGACTACAAAGGGAAGCACAGCCGCGAGCTGCCCAGTGACACAAGCCTACCAGACGAGCTAAACCACTTCTATGCTCGGCCGAGGCAAGCAACACTGAAGCATGCATGAGAGCACCAGCTGTTCCGGACGACTATGTGATCACGCTCTCCGTAGCCGATGTGAGTAAGACTTTTAAGCAGGTCAACATTCACAAGGCCGCAGGGCCAGACGGATTACCAGGACGTGTACTCCGAGCATGTGCTGACCAACTGGCAAGTGTCTTCACTGACATTTTCAACATGTCCCTGACTGAGTCTGTAATACCAACATGTTTCAAGCAGACCACCATAGTCCCCGTGCCCAAGAACTCTAAGATAACCTGCCTAAATGACTACCGACCCGTAGCACTGACGTCTGTAGCCATGAAGTGCTTTGAAAGACTGGTCATGGCTCACATCAACAGCATAATCCCAGAAACCCTAGACCCACTCCAATTTGCATACCGCCCCAACAGATCCACAGATGATGCAATCTCTACTCGCACTCCACACTGCCCTTTCCCACCTGGACAAGAGGAACACCTACGTGAGAATGCTATTCATTGACTACAGCTCAGCATTCAACACCATAGTGCCCTCTAAGCTCATCACTAAGCTAAGGATCCTGGGACTAAACACCTCCCTCTGCAACTGGATCCTGGACTTCCTGACGGGCCGCCCCCAGGTGGTAAGGGTAGGTAACAACACATCTGCCACACTGATCCTCAACACGGGGGCCCCTCAGGGGTGCGTGCTCAGTCCCCCTCCTGTACTCTCTGTTCACCCATGACTGCATGGCCAGGCACGACTCCAACACCATCATTAAGTTTGCCGACGACACAACAGTGGTAGGCCTGATCACCGACAACGATGAGACAGCCTATAGGGGAGGAGGTCAGAGATCTGGCCGTGTGGTGCCAGGACAACAACCTCTCCCTCAACGTGACCAAGACAAAGGAGATGATTGTGGACTACAGGAAAAAAAAGAGGACTGAGCACGCCCCCATTCTCATCGACGGGGCTGTAGTGGAACAGGTTGAGAGCTTCAAGTTCCTTGGTGTCCACATCACCAACGAACTATCATGGTCCAAACACACCAAGACAGTCGTGAAGAGGGCACGACAAAGCCTATTCCCCCTCAGGAGACTAAAAAGATTTGGCATGGGTCCTCAGATCCTCAAAAAATTCTACAGCTGCACCATCGAGAGCATCCTGACTGGTTGCATCACCGCCTGGTATGGCAACTGCTTGGCCTCTGACCGCAAGGCACTACAGAGGGTAGTGCGTACGGCCCAGTACATCACTGGGGCAAAGCTCCCTGCCATCCAGGACCTCTATACCAGGCGGTGTCAGAGGAAGGCCCTCAAAATTGTCAAAGACTCCAGCCACCCTAGTCATAGACTGTTCTCTCTGCTACCGCACGGCAAAGCGGTACCGAGTGCCAAGTCTAGGTCCAAAAGACTTCTCAACAGCTTCTACCCCCAAGCCATAAGACTCCTGAACAGCTAATCATGGCTACCCGGACTATTTGCACTGCCCCCCCACCCCATCCTTTTTACGCTGCTGCTACTCTGTTAAGTATTTATGCATAGTCACTTTAACTCTACCCACATGTACATATTACCTCAACTACCTCAACTAGCCGGTGCCCCCGCACATTGACTATGCAACGGTACCCCCCTGTATATATAGCCTCCCTACTGTCACTTTATTTTACTGTATATATAGCCTCCCTACTGTCACTTTATTTTACTTCTGCTCTTTTTTTCTCAACACTTTTTTGTTGTTGTTTTATTCTTACTTTTTTGTTTAAAATAAATGCACTGTTGGTTAAGGGCTGTAAGTAAGCATTTCACTGTAATGTCTGCACCTGTTGTATTCGGCGCATGTGACCAATAAAATTTGATTTGATTTGATTTGATTTGTCTCTCTCTGTAACTGTAGCACTGGGTTCTGTCTCTCTCTGTAACTGTAGGTTTGGGCTCTGTCTCTCTCTGTACCTGTAGCACTGGGTCCTGTCTCTCTCTGTACCTGTAGCACTGGGTCCTGTCTCTCTCTGTAACTGTAGGTCTGGGTTCTGTCTCTCTCTGTAACTGTAGGTCTGGGTTCTGTCTCTCTCTGTACCTGTAGCACTGGGTCCTGTCTCTCTCTGTAACTGTAGGTCTGGGTTCTGTCTCTCTCTGTAACTGTAGGTCTGGGTTCTGTCTCTCTCTGTACCTGTAGCACTGGGCTCGGTCTCTCTCTGTAACTGTAGGTCTGGGCTCTGTCTCTCTCTGTAACTGTAGGTCTGGGTTCTGTCTCTCTCTGTACCTGTAGGTCTGGGTTCTGTCTCTCTCTGTAACTGTAGGTCTGGGTTCTGTCTCTCTCTGTACCTGTAGCACTGGGCTCGGTCTCTCTCTGTAACTGTAGCACTGGGTCCTGTCTCTCTCTGTAACTGTAGGTCTGTAGCAGTATGTCTGCTCTAGCTCCGTCTCTAGCTGTGCTGGCTTCCTTGTGGCTTGTTTCTTGTAGGAAAATGCTAATATCCTCCAGCTGTGTGGAAAATTGGGCCCTTCGAGGTACAATGAGTGGGGCTGGAGGGGTGTACTAGGTAGGGCTGAAGGGAAAGCTAATGGTTAATTATTCCTTTCTTCTGAGCCACAAGACAGCAGCACACAGCATCCCCCTTTCCACCAGAGGTGTGTGTGTGTCCGTGTGTGTGTCCGTGTGTGTGTCCGTGTGTGTGTCCGTGTGTGTGTCCGTGTGTGTGTCCGTGTGTGTGTCCGTGTGTGTGTCCGTGTGTGTGTCCGTGTGTGTGTCCGTGTGTGTGTCCCTAAAGGCATCTGCATGCTTCCCAGCCGAAACAGTTCGGAAGAGTTCTTGCATATATTATGACGACATTTTGTGACTGTTTTGGACTCCGGCTGTTCGGGCACACACAAAGAATTCTCGAGACAAGCCGAAGTTTACACCCCTTTGTTGGGGATTGGTCAGCAGTAGGGATTCTTCAATAAAGTATTTTGTCATTCAATGACAGACGACTCATTTTCATGCACATCTTTCCATTGAGAAACACTGCACCAAACATCTTAGTTAGATGTCAAAGTATGCAACTAAGATCTCCTCGGGAAAAACGTCAGAATTAATGACAGATTTTGAGTTATCTTAGGCTAATTCTGGCTACGGTGTCTCAAAATGGACAAACTGTTCTATTGCCACTTTTTTTTTTCTTCTAATTTCTCAAGCAAAGTTATTTAAAGGGAGTATGCGAGCACACTCGTTCGGTTCGCCTAGCCGACTTCTGCTGGTCGCCAGCAGAACTGAAGCATGCTGCTAGCCTCTGTAGCTCTAACGGTGTCTGATTGCCAGAGAGGGTGAGTGGCTGTGAGGATAGTGTCTCTGGGGAACAGGCCTAGTCACTGCTGTTGTTTACCAGCAGATGGTAACAATCAACACACACAAACACACACCTCCCCAATTGTGAAGGTGAGTCTGCCTGACACACAGACGCAGCAGAGGGAGAATGACATTAACGGAAGCACCACTTGGTACTCATCTGGCGTTTTAAGGTGGTATGGTGGAGAGGAGAGTAGGAGAGGGGGAGGAGATGAGGGGGAGGAGATGAGGAGGAGAGGAGAAGATGTGAAATGCCTTCTAGCTGACAGGGACTGAGAAGACCAGACATATGTTCATCAGATGCTGTGATGACTGCAGCCTGGGAGGAGAGGAGAGAGATAGGGAGGGAGAGGGAGGGAGGGAGGGAGCGGAGGAGAGAGAGCGAGGAGGAGGGAGAAGGGAGGGATGGAGGGATGGAGGGGGGAGGGAGGGAGGGGGGAGGAGGGAGAAGAGGAGAGGGAGGGAGCGGAGGAGAGAGAGGAGGAGGGAGAGGGAGGAGGGAGGGAGAGAGAGGAGGAGGGAGAGGGAGGGAGGGAGAGAGAGGAGGAGAAAGGGAGGGAGGGAGGGAGCGGAGGAGGAAGGGAGGAAGGGGATGTGAGGGTATTGCTACTCCAGAGAGTTACAACACAGCCTGACTCTCATAGATGTTCTATTTTTAATGAGGCTACTGGTTGGGTAGCGGTGGTGTAGGATGAGGAGGGGAGGGAGGGAGGGAGGAAGGGATGGAGGGAGGGAGGGAGGGAGGGATAAAGAGAGAGGTAGAAAGAGAGGGAGGGAGGTTGGTAATTGAGGATGCTGTTGTTGTGCTGTAGAGCGAGAGAGAGAGAAGGATGGAGGGAGAGGGAGGGATGGATGGATGGGGAGAGAGAGGGAGGGGGTATAGTTGTACAGAGAGGCCAGGGAGTCAGCTAGCTAGCTATAGGTCTCAGACACAGGAAGGTAGAGGGAGTCAGCTAGCTAGCTATAGGTCTCAGACACAGGAAGGTAGAGGGAGAGTCAGCTAGCTAGCTATAGGTCTCAGACACAGGAAGGTAGAGGGAGAGTCAGCTAGCTAGCTATAGGTCTCAGACACAGGAAGGTAGAGGGAGAGTCAGCTAGCTAGCTATAGGTCTCAGACACAGGAAGGTAGAGGGAGAGTCAGCTAGCTAGCTATAGGTCTCAGACACAGGAAGGTAGAGGGAGAGTCAGCTAGCTAGCTATAGGTCTCAGACACAGGAAGGTAGAGGGAGAGTCAGCTAGCTAGCTCTAGGTCTCAGACACAGGAAGGTAGAGGGAGAGTCAGCTAGCTAGCTATGGTCTCAGACACAGGAAGGTAGAGGGAGAGTCAGCTAGCTAGCTATAGGTCTCAGACACAGGAAGGTAGAGGGAGAGTCAGCTAGCTAGCTATAGGTCTCAGACACAGGAAGGTAGAGGGAGAGTCAGCTAGCTAGCTATGGGTCTCAGACACAGGAAGGTAGAGGGAGAGTCAGCTAGCTAGCTATAGGTCTCAGACACAGGAAGGTAGAGGTGAGAGTCAGCTAGCTAGCTATAGGTCTCAGACACAGGAAGGTAGAGGGAGAGTCAGCTAGCTAGCTATAGGTCTCAGACACAGGAAGGTAGAGGGAGAGTCAGCTAGCTAGCTATAGGTCCCAGACACAGGAAGGTAGAGGGAGAGTCAGCTAGCTAGCTATAGGTCTCAGACACAGGAAGGTAGAGGGAGAGTCAGCTAGCTAGCTATAGGTCTCAGACACAGGAAGGTAGAGGGAGAGTCAGCTAGCTAGCTATAGGTCTCAGACACAGGAAGGTAGAGGGAGAGTCAGCTAGCTAGCTATAGGTCTCAGACACAGGAAGGTAGTGTCGTAGTAAATATTAAAATGTTATAGCTTGGTCTGACTAAAATCTTGTGCATGACCCATTTTAATGTTAGGAGCTTGTTTTCAATCAATGCTGTTCCTATGCAAGAACAATGGACAGAGCCAATATCTTCTCAAGGACAACTCCCACGCCACAGGCCACAATCTGGTTGCTCCCCACGAGACTTTCCTTTGAGAACATACACACATTCACACACACATCTCCATGCATACGCACACTCATCCTCATGCCTCACGAGTTACGCACACACACACACTGCACTTCCTTCTACTGGTCAGAATGGGGCTTCTACTCTGGACAGAGCAGACCCGCCTCCTACGCCTCGGGAACCAATCAAGGGACTAGAAGAAGGACCCCTTCCTTTGTGTTGCATTGTATAAAGTAATGCTGAAAACTCTGTTTTTGATCCCTTTCAACTGTCTCGATAAGAGGCAACTGAATGGGTCCATGCATGTAGCTTGAGCAGTACCAGCTATCTCTGTTGTTTAATAAACTGCCTTTTGCTTAAACATATTCCTCTCCGTCTAGCGTCGTTGGTTCTGTACTTCCTCTCCTGTATGGTTTCACCAACAGTAGAGGGAGAGTCAGCTAGCTAGCTATAGGTCTCAGACACAGGAAGGGAGAGTCAGCTAGCTAGCTATAGGTCTCAGACACAGGAAGGTAGAGGGAGAGTCAGCTAGCTAGCTATAGGTCTCAGACACAGGAAGGTAGAGGGAGAGTCAGCTAGCTAGCTATAGGTCTCAGACACAGGAAGGTAGAGGGAGAGTCAGCTAGCTAGCTATAGATCTCAGACACAGGAAGGTAGAGGGAGAGTCAGCTAGCTAGCTATAGGTCTCAGACACAGGAAGGTAGAGGGAGAGTCAGCTAGCTAGCTATAGGTCTCAGACACAGGAAGGTAGAGGGAGAGTCAGCTAGCTAGCTCTGGTCTCAGACACAGGAAGGTAGAGGGAGAGTCAGCTAGCTAGCTATAGGGTCTCAGACACAGGAAGGTAGAGGGAGAGTCAGCTAGCTAGCTATGGGTCTCAGACACAGGAAGGTAGAGGGAGAGTCAGCTAGCTAGCTATAGGTCTCAGACACAGGAAGGTAGAGGGAGAGTCAGCTAGCTAGCTATAGGTCTCAGACACAGGAAGGTAGAGGGAGAGTCAGCTAGCTAGCTATAGGTCTCAGACACAGGAAGGTAGAGGGAGAGTCAGCTAGCTAGCTATAGGTCTCAGACACAGGAAGGTAGAGGGAGAGTCAGCTAGCTAGCTATAGATCTCAGACACACGCTCAGACACTCCCGAGTGGCGCAGTGGTATAAGGCACTGCATCGCAGTGCTAGCTGTGCCACTAGAGATCCTGGTTCGAATCCAGGCTCTGTCGTAGCCGGCCACGACCGGGAGACCCATGGGGCGGCGCACAATTTGGCTCTGCGTCGTCCAGGGTAGGGGAGGGAATGGCCGGCAGGGATGTAGCTCAGTTGGTAGAGCATGGCGTTTGCAACGCCAGGGTTGTGGGTTCAATTCCCATGGGGGGCCAGTATGAAAAATAAAATAACGTATGCACTCACTAACTGTAAGTCGCTCTGGATAAGAGCATCTGCTAAATGACTAAAATGTAAATGCACATGCTAAGAAATCTCATGGTTGTATTTTTTGTAACAGTGGTTTAAATGGGAAACATATGACGAGTGAACCAATCCTAAGGTAATGCTCATCCACAAAGACAGGGTGTGTTCCAAATGGGACGCTATTCCCTATACAGTGCCATGCTTTTGACCAGGACCCATATGGAATATTTACCTCTCTACCTCTTTATGAATACCTCTCTATTTACCTTTATATATCTTTATGAATACCTCTCTATTTATGAATTGGGCACTATTCTAGAAAAATCTTCAGCCCCTGGTGTTAGTCTCCACAATTCAGAGGTTAAATGCCTGCTCTTCACAGATGACCTATGCCTGCTGTCACCCACAGCACATGGCCTACAGCAGAGCCTGGACCTGCTAGAGCAGTACTGACAGACCTGGGCCCTGGCAGTAAACCCCAAAAAGACTAAAATAATGATTTTCCAGAGAAGATCCAGATCTCAGGGAATTAGACCAAAGTTCTCAATTGGTACAAAATATATAGAGTACTGAACACGCTACATTTTAGCAGACGCTCTTATCCAGAGCGACTTACAGTTAGTGAGTGCATACATTTTCATACTGGCCCCCTGTGGGAAACGAACCCACAACCCTGGCGTTGCAAGCGCCGTGCTCTACCAACTGAGCTACAGGGGACCTACAATTAGTACAATGACTTATGTTTAAATATAAGATCTACTGGACACCTTAATGATGCAGTGAATGAACTGAGAGAGAAAGCACGCAGGGCATTCTGCGCCATTAAAAAATACATTCAAATTGGAATACCTATTAAACCTATTGAACCAATTGCACTTCATGGCCGCGAGGTGTGGGGTCCACTTGCAAAACAAGATTTCACCCAATGGGACAAACACCCCATTGAAACCCTGCATGCAGAGTTCTGTAAGATTCTCCTACAAACAATGCATGCAGGGCAGAATTAGGCCAATATCACTAATAATAAAAAAACTCAAAAAATAGCAATTCAGTTTTGGAAACATCTAAAATACAGTGACCCCCTCTCATATCATTACCAAGCCCTGCAATGCCAAGAGCTGAGCAAAGAAAAGAGTCCCCTCATCGAGTTGGTCCTGGGGCTGAGTTCATAAACCTGTTCTACTAACACACTGAAGCCTCAGGACCAGAACATCCAATCAATCAGAATAAACCAAATTACAACACAGTCAAAACAAAACTACATTGCTTATTGGGAAACACAAGCACAAGCACAAAGTAAAATGCAGTGCTATCTGGCCCTAAATCAACAGTACACAGTGGCTAACTATTTGACCATGGTTACTGATCAAAACCTTGACAAAGTACAGGCTCAGTGAGCACAGTCTTGCCATTGAGAAGGGTAGACACAGGAAAACCTGGCTCCCTGTAGGAAAACCTGGCTCCCTGTAGAGGAAAGGCTGTGCAACCACTACACCACAGCAGGACCCGAGACAGAGCTGCATTTCCTGACAACATGTCAAAAATATAAAACAAATAGAGGGTGTCATTTCCCCAAATTTGAAACCATTTTTTAAGGTTTCAAAGACGTCTCTGATGAGAATAGGCTACCTGTCCTGTTGGGGGAGGACACAGAGAGCTGTGGGTTGGCAGAGCACTACATTGCTGCCTGCCATAAGATGAGGGACAGTGTCTGACAGACCAACCAACCTGCACATGTCCTCTATAGTGTTATTGTTCAATGGTTATTTTGACCCTTGGTTATTGTTGTTACTGTTGTCCCGTTGACAATATAATTTTTTATTATTTTAATTATGTTAATATTGTACATCTCCAAAGTAAGCTTTGGCAATATGTACGTTGTTACAGAGGTGGTCCTCTGTAGCTCAATTGGTAGAGCATGGCACTTGTAACGCCAGGGTAGTGTGTTCAATCCCCGGGACCACCCATACGTAAAAATGTATGCACACGTGACTGTAAGTCGCTTTGGATAAAAGCGTCTGCTAAATGGCATATTATTATATTAAGTTACGTCAGACAGGCTCCTGGTCACGGTCTTCCTCTGTTCCCTGTCTGCTTGGGAAGAGACGGAAGTCATACTCAGGACCTCAAAGCAGAGGTCAAGAAGGACATATGGGTGAGGAGGGTGAGGAGGCTACTGGGCTCCCTCAGGGAAACTGTACTGTACTAAAGAAATAGAATGAATAGAATGGACTTGGAACCGCTAACCCACTCGCAATGGCTGCCTGGTATTGTGATGAAATAGTTTCTGAGACAATGTAGAATGTTCATTCAAATGATGTTAATTGATGTGGCTCATGCAATGGAATGTTTTTTTTTGTAATGTCAGTTGAGTCTAATCAACAAATCATAGCACATATTGATGGGTACACTTCCTGCTTTTACTTCCTGCTTTACTTCCTGCTTTGTTCCTATAGACGGGTCGGCTGACAACGTCACGAAAATGATGCGTGCGCATCGATGTGGCCGGAAGGTTGTTATGATTCTGAATGGTCAGATAGCTAGAAACAATGACAAGAAGCTGCCATGTGGGGAATCGTAGATGACTCGTTTCAGCTAGTTTATACATTGGGCACAAATTGAAGATTGGACGGTAGTTATCTAAGTCAGAAGGATCTCCTCCTTAATGTAGGGGGATGACGTGTCACTTTCCAGATCTTAGGTACAACACCAGAAACAATTGTCAAATTAAAGATATAGGTCAGTGGTTCTGCAGTAAGTGGGGCAGAGAGCTGCAGTAAGAAGGGATCAAGTGAAACAGCACCAGTGGATTTTCTTTACATCAATCTGTACTGCAGTAGGAAGGGATCAAGTGAAACAGCACCAGTGGATTTTCTTTACATCAATCTGTACTGCAGTAGGAAGGGATCAAGTGAAACAGCACCAGTGGATTTTCTTTACATCAATCTGTACTGCAGTAGGAAGGGATCAAGTGAAACAGCACCAGTGGATTTTCCTTACATCAATCTGTACTGCAGTAGGAAGGGATCAAGTGAAACAGCACCAGTGGATTTTCTTTACATCAATATTTAGCAAAGCACTTAGTACATCATAGACATCAAATGGTTAAAATGAAAATAAAGTCTGTGAGTCTATTAGTGCATCATTCTCTACAGTCTGTTCTGAGGGGACTGGAGGCCTCCCTCTAGTGGAATGGGATGAGTTTTTAGACAGTATCCTTTCAAACAGCTGAAGCAAAATGGTAATTAAAAGCACCACAAATTTCAATTTTGTCAAGTATGGGACCAGAGACTGTCAGAACCTGCTGGGGCAACGAGGGTGTTGAGTTTAGTTTCAAGATTTGACCACTTTCCAGAAGTTAGCTGGATTACCACCACTCTCCGATACACAATTCAAGAAATACACAGAGTATACAATACATTAGGAACACGTAGAATCAGTCAGACTAGCTTTAGCCCAAGCTACATTTACTTCCTGTAATTTCACAGACAACCAAGGATTAGATCTGTGTTTCACCCTTAGCATTTTGGGTGGCACATATTTATCTGCAATTGAGTTAAACAGGGAAATAAAACAATGAAGGGCCTAATCCGAGTCAGTGATAGTTGACACAACCCACCAGTCACTCAACCTCAGCTCAGACAAAACATTTTGCTCATAAAAAAATATATAGAGAGATATTTGTAATAATGCATGAGCGAGATTTAGATAGCGTAACTTCTCTTATGCAGGCAACAGGACAATGGTCACTGAACTCATTAGCAAATATCCCATTGCTGTAAACTTATGAGGGGCATTTGTTAGAATAATATCTAAGAGAGTAGTGTGTGTGTGTGTGTGTGTGTGTGTGTGTGTGTGTGTGTGTGTGTGTTTGTGTGTGTGTGTGTGTGGGTGTGTGTGTGTGTGTTGTGTGTGTGTGTGTGTGTGTGTGTGTGTGTGTGTGTTTGTGTGTGTGTGTGTGTGTGTGTGTGTTTGTGTGTGTGTGTGTGTGTGTGTGTGCGTGCACTCCGAGCCAGTCAGCGATGCACTCTCCCCATGCTGTAAGGATGCGGCTGTGACGAGCAGTGTGTGTGTGTGTGTGTGTGTGTGTGTCAGGTCAGGGACACTAGAGCAGAACTGACACAAACACACACACACACACACACACACACAGTGCCACATCTGCACTCCAGCTACTGCTACTGTTCCTATTCCATCCTGCAGGCTGTCCTCTCTGCAGCCAACCAGCCACCGGCAATCTGTTCACTCACTGGCCCTGCTCCACAGAAAGTAGTGGTGACAATCTGTGCTGTGGCAGCTCTCTCTCTCTCTCTCTCTCTCTCTCTCTCTCTCTCTCTCTCTCTCTCTCTCTTTGTCTCTCTCTGATCTCTCTCTCTCACTCTCTCGCTCTCTCTTTGTCTCTCTCTGATCTCTCAATTCCATTCAATTCTAAGGGCTTTATTGGCATGGGAAACGTATGTTAACATTGCCAAAGCAAGTGAAGTAGATAGTAAACAAAAGTGAAATCAACAATAAATATTAACAGTCAACACATTACACTCAGAAGTTCCAAAAGAATAAAGACATTTCAAATGTCATATTATGTCTATATACAGTGTTGTAACAATGTGCAAATAGTTAAAGTACAAATGGGAGAAAAAAATAAACATAAATATTTGTTTTATTTACAATGGTGTTTGTTCTTCACTGGTTGCCCTTTTCTTGTGGCAACAGGTCACAAATCTTGCAGCTGTGATGGCACACTGTGGTATTTCACCCAATAGATAAGGGAGTTTATCAAAATTGGGTTTGTTTTCAAATTCTTTGTGGGTCTCTGTAATCTGAGGGAAATATGTGTCTCTAATATGGTCATACATTTGGCAGGAGGTTAGGAAGTGCAGCTCAGTTTCCACCTCATTTTGTGGGCAGTGTGCACATAGCCTGTCTTCTCTTGAGAGCCAGGTCTGCCTACGGCGGCCTTTCTCAATAGCAAGGCTATGCTCACTGAGTCTGTACATAGTCAAAGCTTTCCTTAAGTTTGGGTCAGTCACAGTGGTCAGGTATTCTGCCACTGTATACTCTCTGTTTAGGGCCAAATAGCATTCTAGTTTGCTCTGTTTTTTTGTTTGTTCTTTCCAATGTGTCAAGTAATTCTCTTTTTGTTTTCTCATGATTTGGTTGGGTCTAATTGTGTTGTTGTTGTTGTTGTTGTTGTTGTTGTTGTTGTTGTTGTCCTGGGGCTCTGTGGGGTCTGTTTGTGTTTGTGAACAGAGCCCCAGGACAAGCTTACTTAGGGGACTCTTCTCCAAGTTCATCTCTCTGTAGGTGATGGCTTTGTTATGGAAGGTTTGGGAATCGCTTCCTTTTAAGTGGTTATAGAATTTAACGTCTCTTTTCTGGATTTTGATAATTAGCGGGTATTGGCCTAATTCTGCTCTGCATGCATTATTTGGTGTTTTACGTTGTACACGGAGGATGTTTTTTGCAGAATTCTGCATGCAGAGTCTCAATTTGGTGTTTGTCCCATTTAGTGAATTCTTGGTTGGTGAGCGGACCCCAGACCTCAGAACCATAAAGGGCAATGGGTTCTATAACTGATTCAAGTATTTTTAGCCAGATCCTAATTGGTATGTCAAATTTTATGTTCCTTTTGATGGCATAGAAGGCCCTTCTTGCCTTGTCTCTCAGATCGTTCACAGCTTTGTGGAAGTTACCTGTGGCGCTGATGTTTAGGCCGAGGTATGTATAGTTTTTTGTGTGCTCTAGGGCAACGGTGTCTAGATGGAATTTGTATTTGTGGTCCTGGCAACTGGACCTTTTTTGGAACACCATTATTTTTGTCTTACTGAGATTTACTGTCAGGGCCCAGATCTGGGCAGAAGATCTCTCTCTCTCTCCCTCTCTCTCTCTCTCTCTCTCTCTCTCTCTCCCCCCTCTCCCTCTCTCTCTCTCTCCCCCCCTCTCTCTCTCTCCTCTCTCTCTCTCTCTCTCTCTCTCTCTCTCTCTCTCTCTCTCTCTCTCTCTCTCTCTCTCTCTCTCTCTCTCTCTCTCTCTCTCTCTCTCTCTCTCTCTCTCTCTCTCTCTCTCTCTCTCTCTCTCTCTCTCTCTCTCTCTCTCTCTCTCTCTCTCTCTCTCTCTCTCTCTCTCTCTCTCTCTCTCTCTCTCTCTCTCTCTCTCTCTCTCTCTCTCTCTCTCTCTCTCCTCTCTCTCTCTCTCTCTCTCTCTCTCTCTCTCTCTCTCTCTCTCTCTCTCTCTCTCTCTCTCTCTCAATTCAATTCAATTTCAATTTCAATTTAAGGGCTTTATTGGCATGGGAAACGTATGTTAACATTGCCAAAGCAAGTGAAGTAGATAGTAAACAAAAGTGAAATAAACAATAAATATTAACAGTAAACATTACACTCAGAAGTTTCAAAAGAATAAAGACATTTCAAATGTCATATTATGTATATATACAGTGTTGTAACAATGTGCAAATAGTTAAAGTACAAATGGGAAAATAAATAAACATAAATATGGGTTGTATTTACAATGGTGTTTGTTCTTCACTGGTTGCCCTTTTCTTGTGGCAACAGGTCACAAATCTTGCAGCTGTGATGGCACACTGTGGTTTTTCACCCAGTAGATAAGGGAGTTTATCAAAATTGGGTTTGTTTTCGAATTCGGTGGATCGCTGTAATCTGAGGGAAATATGTGTCTCTAATATGGTCATACATTTGGCAGGAGGTTAGGAAGTGCAGCTCAGTTTCCACCTCATTTTGTGGGCAGTGTGCACATAGCCTGTCTTCTCTTGAGAGCCAGGTCTGCCTACGGCGGCCTTTCTCAATAGCAAGGCTATGCTCACTGAGTCTGTACATAGTCAAAGCTTTCCTTAAGTTTGGGTCAGTCACAGTGGTCAGGTATTCTGCCACTGTGTACTCTCTGTTTAGGGCCAAATAGCATTCTAGTTTGCTCTGTTTTTTTGTTTGTTCTTTCCAATGTGTCAAGTAATTATCTTTTTGTTTTCTCATGATTTGGTTGGGTCTAGTTGTGTTGTTGTTGTTGTTGTCCTGGGGCTGTGTGGGGTCTGTTTGTGTTTGTGAACAGAGCCCCAGGACAAGCTTACTTAGGGGTCTCTTCTCCAGGTTCATCTCTCTGTAGGTGATGGCTTTGTTATGGAAGGTTTGGGAATCGCTTCCTTTTAAGTGGTTATAGAATTTAACGGCTCTTTTCTGGATTTTGATAATTAGCGGGTATTGGCCTAATTCTGCTCTGCATGCATTATTTGGTGTTTTACGTTGTACACGGAGGATGTTTTTGCAGAATTCTGCATGCAGAGTCTCAATTTGGTGTTTGTCCCATTTAGTGAATTCTTGGTTGGTGAGCGGACCCCAGACCTCAGAACCATAAAGGGCAATGGGTTCTATAACTGATTCAAGTATTTTTAGCCAGATCCTAATTGGTATGTCAAATTTTATGTTCCTTTTGATGGCATAGAAGGCCCTTCTTGCCTTGTCTCTCAGATCGTTCACAGCTTTGTGGAAGTTACCTGTGGCGCTGATGTTTAGGCCGAGGTATGTATCGTTTTTTGTGTGCTCTAGGGCAACGGTGTCTAGATGGAATTTGTATTTGTGGTCCTGGCAACTGGACCTTTTTTGGAACACCATTATCTCTCTCTCTCTCTCTCTCACTCTCTCTCTCTCTCTCTCTCTCTGATCTCTCTCTCTCTCTCTCTCTCTGCTCTCTCTCTCACTCTCTCTCTCTCTCTGACCTCTCTCTCTCTCTCGCTCTCTCTCTCGCTCTCGCTCGCTCTGCTCTCTCTCTGCTCTCTTTCTATTCTCTCGCCAGAACAATGGCACTCGTTGTAGTGCTATGCTGCTTAGCCCCATCACAGTGGTGTTGTGTGATGATAGTAAAATCAGCAGTGTGAGTTAGTGATGTCCGAGTAAATTCATAATACACATTCCCTTGGTGTTAGCCAACACTGGTGTTGCTGCGGTTATTCAGATGCTATTGCAGGATTAGGCTTGTTGCTATTTCAGGATTAGGCTTGTTGCTATTTCAGGATTAGGCTTGTTGCTATTTCAGGATTAGGCATGTTGCTATTTCAGGATTAGGCATGTTGCTATTTCAGGATTAGGCTTGTTGCTATTTCAGGATTAGGCTTGTTGCTATTGCAGGATTAGGCTTGTTGCTATTTCAGGAAAAGGCTTGTTGCTATTTCAGGATTAGGCTTGTTGCTATTTCAGGATTAGACTTGTTGCTATTTCAGGATTAGGCATGTTGCTATTTCAGGATTAGGCATGTTGCTATTTGAGGATTAAGCTTGTTGCTATTTGAGGATTAGGCTTGTTGCTATTTTAGGATTAGGCATGTTGCTATTTCAGGATTAGGCTCGTTGCTATTTCAGGATTATGCTTGTTGCTATTTCAGGATAAGGCTTGTTGCTATTTCAGGATTAGGAATGTTGCTATTTCAGGATTATGCTTGTTGCTATTTCAGGATTAGGCTTGTTGCTTTTTCAGGATTAGGCGTGTTGCTATTTCAGAATCAGGCATGTTGCTATTTCAGAATCAGGCATGTAGCTATTGCAGGATTAGTCTTGTTGCTATTTCAGGATTAGGCATGTTGCTATTTCAGGATTAGGCATGTTGCTATTTTAGGATTAGGCATGTTGCTATTGCAGGATTAGGCTTGTTGCTATTTCAGAATTAGGCATGTTGCTATTTCAGGATTAGGCATGTTACTATTTCAGGATTAGGCTTGTTGCTATTTCAGGATTAGGCTTGTTGCCATTTCAGGATTAGGTTTGTTGCTATTTCAGGATTAGGCTTGTTGCTATTTCAGGATTAGGCTTGTTACTATTTCAGGATTAGGGTTGTTGTTATTGCAGGATTAGGCTTGTTGTTATTGCAGGATTAGGCTTGTTGCTATTTCAGGATTAGGCTTGTTGCTATTTCAGGATTAGGCTTGTTGCTATTTCAGGATTAGGCTTGTTGCCATTTCAGGATTAGGCTTGTTGCCATTTCAGGATTAGGCTTGTTGGCATTTCAGGATTAGGCTTGTTGCCATTTCAGGATTAGGCTTGTTGCTATTTCAGGATTAGGCTTGTTGCCATTTCAGGATTAGGCTTGTTGCTATTTCAGGATTAGGCTTGTTGCCATTTCAGGATTAGGCTTGTTGCTATTTCAGGATTATGCTTGTTGCCATTTCAGGATTAGGCTTGTTGCCATTTCAGGATTAGGTTTGTTGCTATTGCAGGATTAGGCTTGTTGCTATTTCAGGATTAGGCTTGTTGCCATTTCAGGATTAGGCTTGTTGCTATTTCAGGATTAGGCTTGTTGCCATTTCAGGATTAGGCTTGTTGCTATTTCAGGATTAGGCTTGTTGCCATTTCAGGATTAGGTTTGTTGCTATTTCAGGATTAGGCTTGTTGCTATTTCAGGATTAGTCTTGTTGCTGTTTCAGGATTAGGCTTGTTGCTATTTCAGGATTAGGCTTGTTGCTATTTCAGTATTAGGCTTGTTGCTATTTCAGGATTAGGTTTGTTGCTATTTCAGGATTAGGCTTGTTGCTATTTCAGGTGAACACAGAACACTATTATTTATTATTGTTTATGCTGTGGTGTGTTGGTTCACTCAGACCAGTAGACACACTAGGTTGCCTCCCATATGGAACCCTATTCCCTATCTAATGCATTTTATTTCTAGAGCTCTTTGGTCCCAGGTCCGCAGTAATACACTATAAAGGGAATAATGTTGGGACACAGATTTAGATGTATTTGGACAGTGGACCATGATGTGATAGAGACTATCCATGGAGTATCTTTAACTGTGCTGCTCTGCTCTCTCTCTGTGGGTGGACCAGACGTCAGGACCTCTGTATCTCTCTCTCTGTGGGTGGACCAGACGTCAGGACCTCTGTATCTCTCTCTCTGTGGGTGGACCAGACGTCAGGACCTCTGTATCTCTCTCTCTGTGGGTGGACCAGACGTCAGGACCTCTGTATCTCTCTCTCTGTGGGTGGACCAGACGTCAGGACCTCTGTATCTCTCTCTCTGTGGGTGGACCAGACGTCAGGACCTCTGTATCTCTCTCTCTGTGGGTGGACCAGACGTCAGGACCTCTGTATCTCTCTCTCTGTGGGTGGACCAGACGTCAGGACCTCTGTATCTCTCTCTCTGTGGGTGGACCAGACGTCAGGACCTCTGTATCTCTCTCTCTGTGGGTGGACCAGACGTCAGGACCTCTGTATCTCTCTCTCTGTGGGTGGACCAGACGTCAGGACCTCTGTATCTCTCTCTCTGTGGGTGGACCCCAGGGATGCACACGCAAACAGACACAGCTTTCACCCATCTTATGCTGGCTCCATTCTTCCCAGGTGGAGACAGGGTCTGTCTGTCCAGAGAATGCATAGTAATCAGCAGCAGTGTAGAGTATGGTAGAGAAAGACAACAGTGTAGTGTATGGGTAGAGAAATACAATAGTATAGTGTATGGTAGAGAAATACAATAGTATAGTGTATGGTAGAGAAATACAATAGTATAGTGTATGGTAGAGAAATACAATAGTATAGTGTATGGTAGAGAAAGACAAGATGGTGTCAACAGACAGACACAGTCTCCCTGTTTCTAGCTCCTTTATGTCTCCATCTATCCAACCTACCGGGTTCTCCATCCATAACGTGGTCAGGAAGAAAGAACTCTCCCGGAAAAGTAAAGGCGGAAGGTTATGTTTCATGATTAATAACGCATGGTGTGATTGGTGCGCGTTTTGTTCTTCCGATCTGGAATACCTCACCATGAAATGCCAACCGCATTACCTTCCAAGAGAATTTACGGCTGTTATTGTTACAGCCGTGTACATTCCCCCTCAACTGCATGTCTGGCAGACATATCAGTATGGATGACGGATCACCACCTCAAACTGAACCCTGGCAAGACGGAGCTGCTCTTCCTCCCGGGGAAGGACTCCCCGTTCCATGATCTCGCCATCACGGTTGACAACTCCGTTGTGTCCTCCTCCCAGAGTGCGAAGAGCCTTGGCGTGACCCTGGACAACACCCTGTCGTTCTCCGCTAACATCAAGGCGGTGACCCGCTCCTGCAGGTTCATGCTCTACAACATTCGGAGAGTACGACCCTGCCTTACACAGGAAGCGGCACAGGTCCTAATCCAGGCACTTGTCATCTCCCGTCTGGATTACTGCAACTCGCTGTTGGCTGGCCTCCCTGCATGTGCCATTAAACCCCTACAACTCATCCAGAATGCCGCAGCCCGTCTGGTGTTCAACCTTCCCAAGTTCTCTCACGTCACCCCCCTCCTCCGCACACTCCACTGGCTTCCAGTTGAAGCTCGCATCCGTTACAAGACCATGGTGCTTGCCTTTGGAGCAGCGAGGGGAACGGCACCTCTGTACCTTCGGGCTCTGATCAGTCCCTACACCCAAACGAGGGCATTGCGTTCATCCACCTCTGGCCTGCTGGCTCCCCTTCCTCTGCGGAAGCATAGTTCCCGCTCAGCCCAGTCAAAACTGTTCGCTGCTCTGGCACCCCAATGGTGGAACAAGCTCCCTCACGACGCCAGGACAGCGGAGTCACTCACCACCTTCCGGAGACATTTAGTCATCGCTGGGGACTTTAATTAAGGAATTCTGAGGAAAGCGCTTCCGAAGTTCTACCAACATATCTCCTGTGCTACGCTTGGAGAGAGGACGCTTGACCATCGTTATTATACCTTCAAGGAAGGCTACAAGGGCCTCCCCCGCACTCCCTTCGGCAATTCAGATCACACCTCCATCCTGCTGCTCCCAGCTTATAGACAGAAAGTAAAATAGGAGGCACCCGTGGTAAGGACTGTCCATCGGTGGAATAACCAATCGGAAATCTATACTACAGGACTGTTTTGATCACATGAACTGGGATATGTTCCCGGGCCACATGATTACACTGACTCGGTCACTGGGTTCATCAGGAAGTGCATAGAGGGTGTTCCAACAGTGACAATCAAAACATATTCTAACCAAATAATGTGGATAGCACAAACCACTGAAAGCACGAACCCACTGCATTTAACCACAGCAAGGCAACCGGGAAAATAGACGCGAACAAACAAACCAGCTATGACCTCCGAAAGGTGATGAAAGAGGTGAGCCGACAGTACAGTGACAAAGTGGAGGCGCAACTCAACGGCTCAGACACGAGACGGGGACTTCAGACAAACACGGATTATAACGGAAAACCAGCCACATCTGACATACGCCTCATTCCTAGATAAGCTGAACACCTTCTTCGCCCGCTTTGTGGAGAATAACACCAGCCGCCGTTAGGGGCCCACGCTGCTCCCGATCTCTGTAGCTGATGTGAGTAGGACTTTCAAGCGTGTTAACTCTCGCAAGGCTGCTGGCCCGGACGGCATCCCAAGCCGTGTCCTCGGAGCATGCGCAGACCAGCTGGCTGGAGTGTTTACGGACATATTCAATCTCTCCCAATCCCAGTCTGCTGTCCCCACTTGCTTCAAGATGGCCACCACTGTTCCAGGACCCAAGCAAGCGAATGTAACTGAACTAAATGACTATCGCCCCGTAGCACTCACTTCTGTCATCATGAAGTGCTTTGAGAGGCTGGTCAAGGATCATATCACCTCTACCTTACCCGACACACTACAATTTGCTGACCGCCCCAACAGATCCACGGATGACGCAATAGCCACTACACTGCCCTATCCCATCTGCATTTGCGTCATTTTAGCAGACGCTCTTATCCAGAGCGACTTACAGGAGCAATTAGGGTTAAGTGCCTTGCTCAAGGGCACATCGACAGATCTTTCACCTAGTCGGCTCGGGGATTAGAACCAGCGACCTTTCGGTTACTGGCACAACGCTCTTAACCACTAAGCTACCTGCAAGAGGAGAATGCTATTCATTGACTATAGCTCAGCATTCAACACCATAGTACCCTCCAAGCTCATCATTAAGCTCAGGGCCCTGGGTCTGAACCCCTCCTTGTGCAACTGGGTCCTGGACTTCCTGACGGGCCACTCCCAGGTGGTGAGGGTAGGCTACAACACCTCCTCCACACTGATCCTCAACACAGAGGACCCCAGGGGGGTTTGCTCACTGTTCACACATGACTGCGTGGCTATGCACGACTCCAACTCTATCCCCAAGTTTGCTGACGACAAACTTTTGGCTGTGGAGTAACTTATTACCCAACCTCTATAGGTTCCTTTAAAAGCTTCCCACACCATTTGGACAGACGAGACAGAGTTTAAATTAGTAGTGATGAATTCTGATATTTTCTCCCTCATTGTCGAAACAAATTACTAATCTCTCAATAAGGAATGATTGAATTTCCATTGTTTAGTTCTGTGGGTATTGATAGATGGAGAGAAGATGACTGACAAGGGGGCAGGATAATAATTCAAGATAATAATACTATGAATCTGACAGTCAATCACACATGATAAGAGAAGCCTATTCTTGAATATGAATGATGAACCTTGGAGTGAAATGTATATTCATAAGACTAAGCGCCATATGTCAGTCACTACAATATATCTGCCATCTTTGTCAGCTGTTGGTTCTGAGAGTCTAAAAGAGGTTATCTTAGCCACTAAGATGCTGACACCTCTGGCTGCTCCATTACCTGGAGCTGAAAATCCTTGACCAACCCATCCTTGACCAACCCATCTCTGACCAACCCATCTCTGACCAACCCATCTCTGACCAACCCATCTCTGTTTTTACTTTAAAGCTTCCTCCTTGTTAAGGTGTGTCTGCATTTTATATTTTAGTCATTTTGCAGACGCTCTTATCCAGACCAGTTAGGGTTAAGTGCCTTGCTCAAGGGCACATTTTTTCACCTAGTCGGCTCGGGGATTAGAACCAGCGACCTTTCGGTTACTGGCACAACACTCTTAACCACTAAGCTACCTGCCTTGTAACATGGCCACATCACAAGCTAGGGATTTCAAATGGGAAATAATGTGGTACGGTTTAACTTATTTGAAATGCCATTAAGATTCCAAGATAAACACTTTATAGTATTAGATCCCGTTTGTTATTATGTACAGTTGAAGTCGGAAGTTTACTTACACTTTGGTTGGAGTCATTAAAACTAGCTTTTCAACCACTACACACATTTCTTGTTAACAAGCTATAGTTTTGGCAAGTCGGTTAGGACATCTACTTTGTGCATGACACAAGTAATTTTTCCAACAATTGTTTACAGACAGATGATTTCACTTATAATTCATTATATCACAATTCTAGTGGGTCAGAAGTTTACATACACTAAGTTGACTTTGCCTTTAAACAGCTTGGAAAATTCCAGAAAATTATGTCATGGCTTTAGAAGCTTCTAATAGGCTAATTGACATCATTTGAGTCAATTGGAGGTGTACCTGTGGATATATTTCAAGGCCTACCTTCAAACTCAGTGCCTCTTTGCTTGACATCATGGGAAAATCAAAAGAAATCAGCCAAGACCTCAGAAAAAAAATTGTAGACCTCCACGAGTCTGGTTCATCCTTGGGAGCCATTTCCAAACGCCTGAAGGTTCCACGTTCATCTGTACAAACAATAGTACACAAGTATAAACACCATGGGACCACGCAGCCGTCATACCGCTCAGGAAGGAGCCAGAACAACAGCAAAGGACCTTGTGAAGATGCTGGAGGAAACGGGTACAAAAGTATCTATATCTGTCACGATCGTTAGAGTGAGTGGACCAAGGCGCAGCGTGATGAGCGAACATACTTATATTTATTAAATGAAACCACGATAAACAACAAACGATAACGAACCGTGAAATCCTTGGCTACAACATAAACCATACGGAACAAGATCCCACAACTACTGTGGGAAAACAGCATGTTTAAATGTGGTTCCCAATCAGAGACAACCAGCAACAGCTGACACTCGTTGCCTCTGATTGAGAACCACTCTGGCCAACATAGAAACAGAACAACTAGAATATTAACATAGAACACAAACACATAGAATATACACACCCTGGCTCAACATATAGAGTCCCCAGAGCCAGGGTGTGACAGTACCCCCCCCCAAAGGCGCGGACTGCGACCGCGCCTAAACATAAACAAACCAGGGGAGGGCTGGGTGGGCATTCCTCCTCGGAGGCGGTTCCGGCTCCGGGCTTGACCACCACCCTTCAACCATCCCCCCGTGGCGCCCCTGGTCCGGTCTGGCCCCGCTGGCTGGAGCTGGACTGGACATCGTAGGAGCGGATTGCTTAGGCTCCGGTGTGGAGCCGCTGACCGGTACCTGACCAGGCACCGGTGACCCAGGCACGGGTTGTGCCGGACTGACGACGCGCACCCCTGGCTTGGTGCGTGGAGCAGGAACGGGCCGGACCGGGCTGACGATGCGCACCCCTGGCTTGGTGTGTGGAGCAGGAACGGGCCGGACCGGGCTGACGATGCGCACCCCTGGCTTGGTGCGTGGAGCAGCAACGGGCCGGACCGGGCTGACGATGCGCACCCCTGGCTTGGTGCGTGGAGCAGGAACGGGCGGACCGGGCTGACGATGCGCACCCCTGGCTTGGTTCGTGGAGCAGCAACGGGCCGGACCGGGTTGACGATGCGCACCCCTGGCTTGGTGCGTGGAGCAGCAACGGGCCGGACCGGGCTGACGATGCGCACCCCTGGCTTGGTGCGTGGAGCAGCAACGGGCCGGACCGGGCTGATGATGCGCACCCCTGGCTTGGTGCGTGGAGCAGCAACGGGCCGGACCGGGCTGGCGACGCACACCGTAGGCTTGGTGCGAGTGGCAGGAACAGGCCGGGCCGGGCTGGCGACGCGCACCGGAGGCTTGGTGCGAGGAGCAGGAACAGGCCGGGCCGGGCTGTGGAGACGGATAGGAGGCCTGGAGTGAAGAGCCGCCACAACCCGTCCTGGCTGAATGCCTACCTTCACACACTCTGTGTGAGGCATCAGCACAGGACGTACAGGGCTGTGTGCACGTACTGGCATGATAGCACGTGACACTGGCGCAGGATATCCGGGACCGAGGAGGGGTACTGGAGACCACGAGCGCTGAGCCGGCACACTCCGTCCTGGCTGCCTGCCCACCTTCGCACGACACGTGCGGGGTGCTCGCACAGGACGTACCGGACTGTGCCGGACCACTCGCGGCACAGTACACAGCTCCGCATACCCCGGAAACTGCCCAGTCTCACGCTGCCATGCCTGAGTACGGGGAGTTGGCTCTGCTCTCCCTCTAGGCTCTGCCAACCTCCCTTCCGGCCCCCCAAACCCGGTGGCCTCCTCTCCTAAACTCCCAAATCGCCCTGTGGCAGCCTCCTGCTGCCCAGTCGCCCATGCCGTGTGCCCCCCCCTAAAAAATGTTTGGGGTTGCCTCTAGTCCGTCCGACAACGACACTGTTGACGCCGTTGCTCCTCTCTCGCCAGGGCCTTAACCTTAGCCCATGGCCCTTTTCCCCCGAGCATGTCCTCCCAGGACCACAATTGGCCCACCTGGGCCATCGCCAACCTCTCCAGCTCCTTTCCCGGCACTTCCTCCCATGTCCAGGCCGCCTGCTCCTGGACACGCTGCTTGGTCCTGGTTTGGTGGGATCTTCTGTCACGATCGTTAGAGTGAGTGGACCAAGGCGCAGCGTGATGAGCGAACATACTTATATTTATTAAATGAAACCACGATAAACAACAAACGATAACGAACCGTGAAATCCTTGGCTACAACATAAATCATACGGAACAAGATCCCACAACTACTGTGGGAAAACAGCATGTTTAAATGTGGTTCCCAATCAGAGACAACCAGCAACAGCTGACACTCGTTGCCTCTGATTGAGAACCACTCTGGCCAACATAGAAACAGAACATCTAGAATATTAACATAGAACACAAACACATAGAATATACACACCCTGGCTCAACATATAGAGTCCCCAGAGCCAGGGTGTGACAATATCCACAGTAAAACGAGTCCTATATCGACATAACCTGAAAGGCCGCTCAGCAAGGAAGAAGCCACTGCTCCAAAACCGCCATAAAAAAGCCAGACTACGGTTTGCAACTGCACATGGGGACAAAGATCGTACTTTTTGGAGAAATGTCCTCTGGTCTGATGAAACAAAAATAGAACTGTTGGCCATAATGACCATCGTTATGTTTGGAGGAAAAAGGGGGTGCCTTGCAAGCCGAAGAACACCATCCCAACCGTGAAGCACGGGGGTGGCAGCATCATGCTGTGGGGGGGTGCTTTGCTGCAGGAGGGACTGGTGCACTTCACAAAATAGATGGCATCATGAGGAAGTAAAATCATGTGGATATATTGAAGCAACATCTCAAGACATCAGTCAGGAAGTTAAAGCTTGGTCGCAAATGGGTCTTCCAAATGGACAATGAGCCTAAGCATACTTCCAAAGTTGTGGCAAAATGGCTTAAGGACAACAAAGTCAAGGTATTGGAGTGGCCATCACAAAGCCCTGACCTCAATCCTATAGAAAATGTGTGAGCTGAACTGAAAAAGCGTGTGTGAGCAAGGAGGCCTACAAACCTGACTCCGTAACACCAGCTCTGTCAGGAGGAATGGGTCAAAATTCACCCAACTTATTGTGGGAAGTTTGTGGAAGGGGGGTGATGCATAAGTCAAAATGAACACACCAGTTTCAGGACTACACCGAAACAGTATTCGCACAATTTGTCCCCATTCCTGTACACTGTATAACCCTGAAAGGCTGGCAATAACCATTATTCAGTGCCATTGAATGCATTAGCCAATCTTGGCTGCTGTTGTCCGAAGGTGCTGGTCAGGTGTAGCCAGGTGATGTGATAAAACCTTCTCAACTAAATGTTAACTGCAAAGTAGGCTGACGCCCTGATCCCCTGACCCCCTGACCCCTGACCCCTGACCCCCTGACCCCCTGACCCCCTGACCCCCTGACCCCCTGACCCCCTGGCCCCCTGGCCCCCTGATACCCTGACCCCCTGGCCCCCTGACCCCCTGACCCCCTGGTCCCCTGACCCCCTGGTCCCCTGGTCCCCTGGTCCCCTGGTCCGCTGGCCCCCTGACCCCCTGGTCCCCTGACCCCCTGACCCCTGGCCCCCTGACCCCTGACCCCCTGGTCCCCTGGTCCGCTGGCCCCTGACCCCCTGGCCCGCTGACCCCTGATCCCCTGACCCCCTGACCCCCTGGTCCCCTGACCCCCTGGTCCCCTGGTCCCCTGGCCCCCTGACCCCCTGGTCCCCTGACCCCCTGGCCCGCTGACCCCCTGATCCCTGACCCCTGACCCCCTGGTCCCCTGGTCCCCTGGCCCCTGACCCCCTGGTCCCCTGGTCCCCTGGTCCGCTGGCCCCCTGACCCCCTGGTCCCCTGACCCCCTGACCCCCTGGCCCCCTGACCCCCTGACCCCCTGGTCCCCTGGTCCGCTGGCCCCCTGACCCCCTGGCCCGCTGACCCCCTGATCCCCTGACCCCCTGGCCCCCTGGCCCCCTGATACCCTGACCCCCTGGCCCCTGACCCCTGACCCCCTGGTCCCCTGGCCCCCTGACCCCCTGACCCCCTGGTCCCCTGGCCCCCTGACCCCCTGACCCCTGACCCCTGGCCCCTGACCCCCTGGCCCCCTGACCCCTGGCCCCCTGACCCCTGACCCCCTGACCCCTGGCCCCCTGACCCCCTGGCCCTGACCCCTGACCCCCTGACCCCCTGGCCCTGACCCCTGGCCCCTGACCCCTGGCCCCTGACCCCCTGACCCCTGACCCCTGTCCCCTGACCCCCTGGCCCCATGGCAGAAGTATATCATGTTTAAGTATATCGTTTGTATCTATCATTTTTTATTTGTACATTTGCCAAGAAAGCAATACAGAACCTTCACTAGTCCGGCACATTAGAAGGCACATTCCTCACTGGCTGGATGAGAAATTAAAGGACCAGATGCACAATTAAAGGGGAATTTCACTAAAATATCACATATTTTATAGGGCCTCCCTTTGAGCTGTTTATGAACCATTGGTTGACCTGGTTTATTGACAGAACACATAGTGCACTACATTCTCTTGTCCACAAAGGACCCGGGGAAGAGGAGAGGAGAAGGGGATAC